>NW_025335408.1:5611919-5806589 GCF_004798865.1 Varanus komodoensis | reverse complement strand
GATGGCCACCTTTTCCTTACTATGATCTATCTACGAGGGGTTGTGTTTTAGGGAATACTCTTACCAGTTAACAAGGACGTGAACAAAAATGTATGTTCCCTGTATAGCAGTGTCCTTCTAGTTGAGTACAGTGGCATGGAACAACATTTAAATCCCATACATTCCCATAAGCAATAGAAGCCTTATCATCATTTTTAGAATTTATCTAGAAGTGATAGCTTCTAACTGAGTCATACTAGGCTGTTCCATTTTATGGCTTTGAAGTTTCCTCTCCTTTCCTGGGATAGTTTCCTTTTATGAGATGATACCATTGTTTTAAGTTAAAATATGTTAAATCCCTCAGGTAAAACTGATATTATAATGATATGAATCTAAAGAAGAGCTTTTTATATTTTAAACAAACTACACATAATTGCAGCTGCTGCTTTTCTTGTTAATTGGACGGTTCCGGCAGAAACATAAATGTTGATTGTCCACTTCCTTACTCAAGATGCACTTCAAAAGCAGTACAAAATACAAAACAGTCACAAGCCCATATGCTTTCCCAAAACAATGGATAGGAAGTTGGACCTTGTATTATAAGACAGGAGCTTATTGTAAAATTAAATTGCAAACAAAACAACCAACCAAATAAAGAAATACATATTTTGAGAGCTTTCAATGTAGCTATTTCTGTACTTTGTAATTACAAAATCATCAGCACAGTGGATTCATTCTTGCTTTGAAGAATAGGAATTGTCTGAAGTGCAAATACGTATATAGAACATACATTCATTTGTTGATAATTAAAACTTAGCACCTAGAACTAATAAGCTGGCCAGAGAATTGCTCAAGAGTAATAATTGTAAGCAATTTAACTTATATTCAAGAAAACAGTAATAATATAATAAAAATATTATTACTGAGTCTTACCTCAATGCTAAAGCTATGATGTTACTTACAATTCATTTGGTAAACTAGATCAATTTGATTATGAGTCTTAATTTAGAAATGATTGACTTAACTGTGAGTAGAAGAGATAGTGATTTTTGCTTTTTCACAAATGTATTAGATGTTGAAATTGTATGCTATATTTGTGTAATATCCCTTAGTATTCTTTCCTTTCCTTTTTTTTCTCTTCCTCTTTATTTGTATCTTACCTCTTTTTATGAAAAAAGATGCATAATCACATGAATTGGAAACATACAGTGGGCCCTCTTCAACCTTCCTAAGTGATTGTCCTAACTTTCCTGAGAGAATTTAGACCAATTATGCTCTGTGATCTAAGCTGAGGCACCCACTGGCAAGTCAATGACCAGAGCCTAAATGAAGCCCTCTCCAAAAACAGCTCCCACAGGGACTAATTTCTGATGTTTGTGGTATGGTTCACATGTAAAGTTCATAGAAAATAAAATAACATCTCATTTCTGCTATACTTTCTTGTCCCTGTTAAGTTAATAAATCTTCTCATAGATCCATGGAAATTTCCAAAAAAATCATTAGGTTTCTAACATGTGCTTCTGCAAGCCACCATTGGACTGTATCATATTTCAAATATGAACTGAAAATATTATGAACTCATGTGTAATTTATGACTTATGTATAATTAAACATTGCTGAAATGAACAGAATTAAACAGTGCTCACTTATAAATGAATATCTCATTTCACAAATGTACCACAAAGAAACCAAATGAAAGGATAATGGTGACATCTATGATGGTCATTTGATCTACATAGTTAATAACCAGCCTTCAGTTAATAGCCAGCCATCATTATATTTCACCCTCTTCCTCATGGCAGCTCAGGTAGCTTTCTATTCCAGGCTCTGGAGGCATGGAGACCTTTTATGCATATGTATGCTGAGCACTGATTGATCGGATGTGCATAAAAGTTGCTCAGGGCCAGGCAGAACAATGATTGGGAGGTGTGTGTGGGGAGAAGGAATTGAACTCTGAACTGATTATATGAACTCAATCCAGCCTAGAGGGCAAAATAATACATTCCTGGTCCTGTCAATTCAGGTTGTTTCAGGACAACAAACACTATTTTCTCTGTGGCATATTAGTATTAGCAGCTCCATAATTCAATATCTCCCTGACCTGTTATACAACTGAAACAGCAGTACATGTACAGCTGTACTTTGTTGCCCTGCTATTGGGGTTGCAACTTATTTATAAGAGTAGATTGTTAAAAATAAAACCAAAAAAACCCAACACCTTCTGAACCTCACTGCACTAGATAATTTTGAGCATGTCCCCAATATTCCATTCTTGAGCAAAGTGCCAGAGTGTGTGGGCACTTCTCAGCTCCAGGGATGAACTACATTCATTTTAATCTGTCTCCAGGCTTGGTTATAGGACAGAGGCTGCTTTGTACACCTTGATGGATGATCTACTGGGAAGTGAACCCGTGTATCTGTCTCCATTAGTTTGGCCAGACCATTCAGCAAATGTTGATAGCACCAACCATGGTACCCTTCTGAGGCATCTGTATGAGGTGGGTCTAGGAGGTATACTGCTATATGGATGAAGGGGCATTTTCCAAAGGTAGTGATGGTAGATTCCTCTTCACTGTTGTGCCTATTGGTCTGTGGGTCCTATTCCCAGTGCTATTGAACATACTGTACATATGAAATTGCTGGGGGACATTGTCTGGAGATTGAGGCTTCAATGCAGCCCATATTCTGAAGACCCAACTCTCCCAGTCCTTTGCATCTAAATCCAGGGTAGCTATTCTGGTTCTAACTGGGTGCCTGATGTTAGTAATGGAGTAGCTCAGGACTTAATCCAAACTGAATCTTGATCCAGACAAGATAGAGGTGCTTCAGGACAGCCAGAAGGCAGATTGGGGAAAGGGGATTCAACCTGTGTAGGATGGGGTTACAATCCCCAAGAAGATTCAGGTTCACAATTTGAATGCATGACCCTCAACCTGCATGCCCAGGTCTTGGCAGTGGCTAAGAGTATGCTTACACAACTGAGGCTAATGTGCCAGCTATGTTTGTTCCTGAAGATGTCCAATCTGACTACAGTTATGTGTGCCTTTGTTACATCCTGTTTGCACTACTGCTGTGTGCTTTCTGTGGGACTGCCTTTGAGAACTGTTCAGAATAGCTGACCCAGAATCTTGTGCACTAGACTATTGACTGGGGTCAGTTGGCTCCCTTGTTAGAATGGTTTTCCTGGCTACTGGTAACTTTACAGGAAAAATTCAAGGTGCTGGTTATGACTTATAAAGCTCTGTACTGCCCAAGGCCAAGCTCTCTGAAAGACCATCTCCCAATATGTCTATTCAAGAAGGCTTGAAGCCTGTAAGTGGGTCTGTTGAGTTGTGTTGGTTGACATTCTTTATTTTACTGTTCTGTAATTATGTTTTCTTACAACCTGTAAGCCACACATGCTATTTTTTGGTGGAAAGGTGGGGCACAAACAAAATCTTTGAGGGGAAAGAGAAGGAAGGCCTTCAGATAATCCCTGAAGTGATCAAATGCACAACATTCATGAGAATTTCTCTTCACCTGTATTCTGTTCAGCATGCTATGTCCGTTAGTTCTATGGAGTATTGTCACTGTACCTCTAATATGTTCAGATGCTTCAAAAAGGAGATGCATTCTCAGAAGATAGTGCTTTTATCTAATGGCAATGTTTATTCTCAGCCCAAAGGGTGCTGTTCCTTCAGCTGTAACAGATGTACGTGCCTGTCCATGCCTTTTATGGGTGTTGTAGAACCTATGGAAAGTATTACAGCTGTAAGATAATAGAGCAGCATGATAGATAACAGAAAAGATTGATTTTGTCTGATGATCAAAAACAAACTGAGTTTGCCTGATTTGTAGCATGATAATCCATTTATTGTGGATTGACCTTTGGCAGAAGTGCTATGACATAACCTGATACAGATGTGATGTTCTCACATTTGTGTTACCGATAGTCTCAATACTATTTATCTAGGTCTCAAAAGGATGCAGTGTATTTTTATTTAAGTGATATACGATATCTAAAATACTTTGAAAATGAATGTAGAGTACATTTATCTACAGTTTCCTTCAGCATGACAGGTATCCCATCTGTAGACCTCTCATACCCTCAGAATCAGTCTTTGGAGACTTGCAGGTCCCGGGGGTTGTGGGGAAGAGAAGGAAGTGGAGCATCTCCATGGGCTGAGAAGACCTGCTGGAGACGATTGCATGCCACGCATGGAGGATGCTGGGGAGGATGGCACTAGCATGTCTCCCTGCTTATGTGTAGAGTTTCCCTAGCAAGAATGCCTGGTACTCCTCTCTGCATAATCCAGGTGGGAGAGAGCAAGATGAGAATTGTCCCTCTCAGAAAGCTATTTGTTGCTGGAGGGAATTGTTATTGAATTAAAAGCAATACTAAAATGTAACACTGCTGTTCACCTGAATCTAAGTGGCTTTTAATGTTATTTTTTTCCAGGTATTGATCCCTAAAATGGAAAAGCAAAGTAAGGAGTAAATCTCAGATACAGAAAAGCTATGATCCACTGCACTCAAAGTGTGTGCTTTTGTGTGTGTACTTTGTATTGATTTCAGTTGAGATGGACTGATTTAAAACAAGGTGGCTTAAATCATTGATTGAAATACTGATTTAAATTATCAAGAAAAACTGCCACTATATCTGTGATTTAAATCAAATGCACAGCTTTCCAATTGATATAGTTTCTGAACCAACACCCACATTAAGGGTCACGTACAGAGTGGTCCCCTGACATAAATGGAAAAGCTACTTCAAGCAGGTGAGCGCCACTTGCAACTGCCATTGTATTGCAGACCCAGCGGAGACTATCCGGGAGTGGCGGGGCCTGCCATTTCCCTTCTGCAAGCACTGCTCGCTGCTTGCAGAAGGGAACTTTACCGCTTCTGGAGAAAAAGGGAATTCTTTCCTTCCATGAAGTTTGCACAAAGGCAGTGCCCTGTTGCAGAAATAAGCATTTCTAATCTTTTGGAGACTGGACCCCGGAAGGCAGGCAATCTCTGTTCCACAAGCAGTGGCTGCCACTTGTGCTTCTGACACACCCCCAGTGGTGACCCCATAAAGGTCCCTCTGAACCCTTGGCGTGCTTTACCATATATGTTCCTGGAAACTATTCTGCATGTCTATTTATGCCCCACCACTAGTATTTCTATACTCATATTATTCTGGGTATAATTACTTGCATGAACACTGCAGTACAATATACTGTATAGGATTGCCAGGATCTGCCTAGCCAGCTAGCATTAGCAGCTGTGATCCATTTTTCCTTGGAATGGTTGCATTCCCTTCCACCCAAAAACCCCGCTCTGCTGTGTCCTGCCAATTCCCAGAAATGTGAAAGATCAAGAACAAACAACAGTGAACACGTGAACAACATTTATTATTTTACCAAGAAGCTGCATTATACAGAGACCCTTTTGTTTAATTTTTGATCAGTATTGTAGAATTTCTGGGTAAGGGATTAATAGGCCCCATCAACTTGCCCTCTTTCTGAAACAAGTATTTTCACTCATTTCAGGGCTTGCCTCTGGAAGTTCTCGGTTTTACTATCTGCTGGCCACTGCTGGATACTGCCCAGTGATTTCCATCATAACTGACTTGGAAGCTGGGCTTCTCTCTGAGACAAAGATGCAGAATATAGAAAAAGATAAACATTTGTTTAAGAATCACACTACTAGATTTGGTCTACTAAGTTTGCCTTCCTGTAATGGTAAATGGGGGGGGGGGTGTTTTTTGTTTAAGTATTCTGCTTAAGTCTGTTTGTTAAGCATACTAAACACCAAGAGGCTTACTTCCAAATAAAATTAAATCTAGGGGATTGTCCTATTGACCTTTCATCACTGAAAGGATCCAGAAATATGGCCCTATTCACATGTTACAATAATTCAGATTGTGAAACTGATTCAAAATAATCCAAGAAGCCCATCATTCAATTGATGGGGTTCTATGAATGTAGTAACTTTTTGATGTCCATCACTAAACTTTCTTCCACATTCAGTGGGTGCTGCCAGGCAGTGTGCATCAGCAACCTGTCACATTCATGTTTAAAATAATTAAATAAATTTAAATGGTTGTGAACTGCCCAGAGAGCTAGCTAGCTAGCTCGCTAGCTAGCTCGCTTTCTTTCTTTCTTTCTTTAAAACATTTTAATCCAGACAAACCTTCAGTTATTAGGTGGTATAGAAATGAAATTATTTTCCTTAATAACAATGTGAAGTGCAAACTGGGACATTCCCTCTTGCTGGGACAAAGGAGTGTATGTGGCGGTGCTGTTTGATTCATTTATTATATTTCTATACTGCCCATTAACTGAAGTTTTCTGGATAGTTCACAGGGGAAAAAAACTTACAACCGAAATAAAACCAAAGCAAAAACCAATATAAAGGCTAGCAGCAGTACAATGTTCTTGAATCTGATGAAGACAACTTTAAAAACTGAAGGACTAAAAGGCGTAAGATTTTTTTTTTTTAAGTCTCCATGGGTTGCTGAAAAGTCCACAACACAGGCACCGGTTGAGCCTTTATGGGGATGGCATTCTACAGCTGTGGGGTCACCACTAAAAAGGCCATCTCCTCAACATCCACCTGCCTCATTTCATTCGATAGAAGCATCTGAAAATGGTCTCTGAAGACAGCCTTAGCACATCAGCAGTTACCATGTGGCAAGAGACTATCCCTCAGGCCACCTGGCTCCAAGTCATTTTAAAAATAATGTCTTTTATGGTATTGCCCTGTTCCTCTGGCTGATATGCACTGGTGAATAAGCAGATATAGCAAATATCATGAGCTTCCAGTATTCAGTGCTAGTACTGACCCCCTGAAACACTTTTCCCCAGCTACTCATATATGATTTAAAATATATGTTTCTGCTCTGCCTTTCTATTTGAGCCCCACCACAAATACTCAGATAACCTTATCCATCTGGGTGTACTTACTAGATGGATACCGCAGCAGAATGTATGTGATTTCCAGAATCTAGGATCTTTACAGCTGTCTAGCTGACTGAGCATCTACATCTGTTATCCATCACAGAATCATAGACTAGCAGAGCTGGAAGGTGCCAGACGGCCATCTGTCCAACCCCCTGCCTTGGGTTTATTCCCTCCCCCATCCCAAACAGCACTGTGGGAAGTTCTCCATATTCCTGGAAATGTGAAAGAACAACAACAAAAACTAATTAGTGTAGTAACATGAGGTTTACTTTTATTATGTTATGAGCAGAACAAGCTGCATTATACCAAGGCATTCTGCTATTCATTTGGAATAGCATTCTGGAAAGTCCTATATCTTTCTGTGAAGAAGCATTGAATTTTTATTTGTGTGTATTGATATTATGGGAATAATCCCTGAGCACAGGCTATTCTGTGAACAATTTCAGTAGGCCAGAGACCTGGCATTCTCAGTCTGCAGTTTGTAATAAGACAGTTGCAGTTGCTTTGGTCAGTTTGCTATGTAAGCAAAACCTCAAGGTTGATAATGACTCAGATGAAGTGTTACCTTTACTTATATAGGTACCAAGTTGGTTTTAAAATACTATTTGGATTGGTCAATGGGAAAAGAAATTTGATTGGTTGCTAGAAGGACCATAAAGAACCATCGACTAATTAGTGGAATTAGTAAGGATTCCAATACAGTCTAAGGAGGATCAAATGTCTGGCTGGATGTAAATAAGACAGATGCAGACACACATACAGAGGTTAGTCAGTCAGTGACATATTATTTGATTCAAGATGGGTGGTAGGCAGTTGGAAAAAGAGCTGTGGACCAGAGAATTTCAACAGTTCTTGAAACTTCTGAACTATCATAGAAACCAGAAGCATCTAGAGGCAAGATGGTTGGAAAACACCCTGGTCTGGTCTTGTCTGAGGTCTGTGCAGGTAGCCTTCTGGTGGAATAAATCTCAACTTTGTTGACCCTTTTGACACAGAATAAGAAGCCATGATGAAATCTTACCATTGTGAGACTGTTATCTTATCTGGACCTGTTGCAGAGTTCTTGTGTGGTAAGATTAGTTTTCTGAAACCATAGAGAGAGTTCAGAGTATGTTCTAAGGCTACCAAGCTACAATGGTTCTGTCAGTATCTAGGCTGCTCTGTGGCTCTTTCTGATGGCCACAACCAGAAGACCTACCTCGGTATTCACAGGATCAGTCCCCAGGCCCTGCTGGAGCTCTCAGCCTCCTGATGAGCACCAGCTGAGAGCCCTGTGGGAAGAGTTATACAAGAACAAGCTCTTCTCTCCAGCACTTGCTTCTGTAATGCAGGTCTTCTTGTTGACTGTAGTGCCTACATCTTGCCTGACCCACAGCTTGCCTTGCTGTGTGTATCCTGCTACGCAGTTCTTCCTTCTAGGTGTGGTGCAATTTGGCTCCTGCACCTTGCCTGATCCTTGCCGTGTTTGGTTCCTGCTGTGTATCTTGCCTTGCAGTATTGCATCAACAATGCAAATTGTGCTACTAGCTAGTGCTTAAGCTCCTGCGTCTTGCCTGAGTCTTGCCATGTATCCTGCCCAGTTATCCTGCCTCAAGGTACCTGCACCTTTCTTGTCTGCTTGGTTCTCGACCTTTGGTTTTTCCACAACCATGACTATGTCTGGATACACATTCCTTGTTCCTGACTTTGACCTATTCTCTGACTACAACCTAACCCTTGCTATTGGACTTTGGACTCTTTCTTGCCTCAGGTTCTGTAGCCATGGTCCTAATACCTCTGTCTTGTTTCCTGTTGCCCATGTCCCAGGTGCTTCTCTGGTCATGTGGACCTAGGGCTGCCATTTTCCTGCTGCTGGTATGGAAAAACTATAGAGGCTCCTGGCAAGAACAACCTTGGAAGTGGCCACTTCTAGCCTTTGACTTCTACTGCCCTCAGCTCCATGCAAACAGGCACATCATTGCTTAGGCTGGCAATTCCCATTGGCCAAGCAATGTGAGATCTCCTTGAGAACAGTGATTAAACACTGTGACAGGGGCTTCTATGCAGTTCTTTCTATGTTTCAGACTAAGAACATAGCTGGCAGAGCAATTTTTAAAATAAAAATCCCAGTACAAATATTCAGATTCTCCTGTAGTTCTGGATGCTGATGTGCACACTGCAGCAGAACACAAGCACACATGTACACACTTGCACACCTCCACAGTGTTAGCTTTGAAAAATGTTGGCTCTTTTGTACCCAGAATTTTTGCAACACTCTAGCCAGCATCATCTACTCAGACTGGCAGCCTTTGGCAGCCCCGAGACCTGAGTTCCTTTTCATGGGAGATACCAAAGACCAAACCCGGGCTTTCTGCATGCAAATCATGTTCTCTAGCAAATTAGAGATATTTTCAGGAAGCTGATACAACATGCCTTTGCTGTCCAGTTGGAACTTCTATTCCAAATATCAGAAAGTATAATATTCACTCCTTACACTTCTGTTAATTACTGTGACGACACCCCACGATGCTTAAACTGCAGGAGCAATGTGTATTGATGGCACTTTGCCCAAGCCCCCTCCTCCCAAAATAAACATAAAGCAAACTCTGCGACTGCTTTCTTCCTAGCAGTCATGCCACCAGTCAATTAATTCCTATGCTGCTGTTAGTCGTGAAGTTGTGTTCAACCCATTGCGACCCCATGGACAACATTCCTCCAGGCCTTCCTGTCCTCCACCATCCCCCAGAGTCCACTTAAGCTCACACCAACTGCTTCAGTGACTCCATGTAGCCACCTCATCCTCTGCCATCCCCTTCTTCTTTTGCCATCTATTGTTCCCAGCATCAGGCTCTTCTCCAGGGAGTCCTTCCTTCTCATTAGGTGGTCAAAGTATTTGAGTTTCATCTTCAGTATCTGGCCTTCTAAAGAGCAAGAAGGAGAAACAATCATTCAATTTAAAAAAAAACCTTCAGGACTTTTAAGTGAATTTTAGCCAGAGGATGTACTGACCAAAGTAAGCCTGAGTTTGATACAGCCAATATGATCTTTGTGGGTGTTTTGGTTGGCTTGCTTTTGGACATTGCCTTTTGTTTTAGCAATGTGATTCATCACAATCCATGCTTTTGTCTTTTCTTTTTTGTCTTTGCTTCTTTTGCTTTTTTCTGTTTAAGAACATCTGGTTTAAGTTACTATAAACTCATCCTGACAAATCAACAATTTAGGTTTATAAACTGTGGCATTTAGTAGTTGCTGCATAAACTGTAGGATTTGTTTCTGTTCCATCTTTCACTGTCTCAACTCAGTAGCCTAGAGCCATTTTGTTTATAAGAAACTTTCAGGTTCAAAGGCTTTATCTTTTGTTTTCTGCTTGAAGGACATTTCGTTTGTTTTTCCAGGTCATTCAGCTTCTGTGTTTGCCTGGTTGAATTCCAACACAGGCTTCTCACTATTTCACCTTAACAGATATTTAAGATTGTGTTTTGTATGTAAATCCTTTGCACCTGACCACTTACCGACAGTTTAAAATCCTGTAGGTCCCATATAGACAAGCATTGCTATATTTAACATTAGCTCTTCAAGTACTTTGTTTACTGCAAGACAAGAGGTAGCTCTAGAATCCGGATTATAGTATGTTCTCAGACTAATTCAGAAAGAGCTCCTGACAAGCTCTAGATCCATGGTCCCAATGCACAATATATGCAACAATTTGTGAGGTTTACAACCCCTCCCATTTGGTTTCTACTAGAGGGCCCATGGTTCTTTTCTTTTCTTTCTCCTGGTCCACACAACACTGTAACTCTTTCTCCAAAAAAATAACACACATGAAAATTGACAAGAACTGAATAACTATTGGAGGACAAATCTCTATTTGTACAGTTAGTTATAGCATGACTAATCTATTACAGGCACTATATGAGAGTAATATCATTGGTACTGTGACATCCAGTGCCTGTAGTTATGGATCCAACGACTTGCATTTTAATGGTTTATGCTCCAGTTTAAGTATTCTGAAAGATCACATGCAACCATTTCTAAATACTATCATAGACAATTGTGTGATAAAGAGTATGTGAAATGTTGCAAGTCGAAGCACATTTTTATATGGGCCCATAAAGATTCTTGTAGCATATATAAAATCTTAGCCTTTGTTGACTTTAACAGTAGTGCATTTTCTAGATAGTAATCAGATGGAAATAACAAGCAGTAAAATCTGTTTAATAAAATGAGTCCAATAAAATGGGTTCTGTTCTATTCGATCTGACAAGTGCATGTTGCATTTTACTCAGATTCTTGGTGGGTACCTAATGTTTGTTCATTTTTTTTTATTATTTTGAGCAATGCATCTGGCCAATTGATGATAAATACCTTTGTGTATGTAATGTAGCTGTTAAATGTGGAGGTAAAAGAAAGCTATCATGGAACGTTAATTCTTTACTTAACAGCACCTTGATGGAGAAAATGCACTATCTATTATTTATGTGCTATACAGCTAATTCCTGATTCAAATAGTTGAAGACAGAGCATCCAAAGGAGAAGTGGGGAGAGGTTTTAGAGCAGAGGGCCAAATGACTTGCACCCACTCTTTCACAGGCTGGAGGATTTCAGGAAATGTGGCCAAATATCATCTAGTCCCCCACTGAAGTTGCAGTTCCAGCTGATGCTTTGCTATGCCACATCTGAGCTTCCTCAGCTAGGGAGACTTGTGCCTAGCAAAGCCACCACAACTAAGTTGGTGACTGTAGGATGCTTTGCACACTCAGCATTCTTTCCAATGGAGGAAGGTCTAGCATGGGGCAATATTTTACACCATGGGTCCTCAAACTACAGCCCGCGAGCCGGATCCGGCCCGCCATGCTGATTTATCTGGCCCGCCTCAGAGCTTTTGGACTCGCTTGGAGAAAACGATCTCTGAGTGAGTCCAAAAGCTCTGAGCCGGTGCAGGTGTTCTTTAAAACTGAGCAGAGAGAGAGACGGCACATGCCCAAATTGCAACAGCTCAACTGCGCGTGTGCCAGCTCAGCAGGAATACTGAGTGGGAAACAGAAGAGAGGCAGGCAGAAGAGAAAGAGACAAAGATGAAGAAAGGAGTGAAGGTAACAAAAATAAATTTTTAAAAATCTATTTTTAATTATGTGAGCCCAGGTGCGGCCAGGCCAGTGGTGGTTGGGCCCCCCACCTCCTCACCATGTCCGAACTTGCTGCCGCCGCCACCTTGCCGTGCTTGCCACCACCCTTTCAACTGGCCCCTTGTTGAAAAAATTTGAGGACCCCTGGTCTAGACAAACGATATTTTGGTGATCATAAACATAGAAATGTTGGCCCTGATACATCTCTACTTGTGGACGACAATGGGCATGCCTCCAGACAGTGATGTGCCCACCTCAGGGAGCTACCCCCTTACTTTATTTGTGTCACTTCCAGCCAGGCCTACCTTTAGGGAGTTAGCAATCTCAGGAATCTGAAAATAAAAATCTCCCCACCTCCCCAACCACCACTTTTTTTTTTTAACAACAACCTAAGAGACAGGTTGGACTGAGAAACAGGGATTCCTCATGACCACCACAAGAATGGCAAAGCAGAATGCAGATCTGAAGTCAGGTTTCCATATTCAAGGCTATCAGCCTGGGCATTGTACCATCTACCCCTTCAGGTTCTGAATTACCTAGAATCTGCTTTCCTCAACTTGGTACTGTCCATATATTTTGGACTACAAGCCCCAATAGCCCCAGCCAGCAAGCCATTAGTACGTTCTGCCAGTACAAGTGGACAGGCGGTTACATGTCTGTCTCATCGTCCTTGATATTCTTAGGGCAGAAAGGCACAGTTTGCTACTTAAATTCAACAGCACAGAGGCTTAGCATGAAGAAGTTTTCCCCGAAAATGAGCTAAATATATCTGCCCAGACTAACTCTTTGTGAAGGGTATAATGGCTTAGAAGGGATGCACTTGCAGTGTAGAGGCAGTGGTGAAGGTATTGTAGCTAGCAGTGGGTCCAGTGGGGATAAAACTTGCCCCCAAACATTTAGGAATAGCCAATCCTTGCAGTAAAGTATACTGAGAATGTGAATGAATTTGCTATCTTCATTTGCTGATTAGGAGTTGCATGGGCTATGGATAAAGTATGGAAATCACACTTGGAAATGTGAAATACCTACATCTTAATAGAGGGGTTTTCTGATAAGCACCTTTGCAGCCTTCCATGATCATCAGCATTTTTGCAGAAATTCCTTTAATTACTTATGCAATGAACAATTAGGTAAAAATATCAAATGAGATTCTAAGTGTTGCTTTAATGGAATTTAGCAGCTGGATATGGAGAATCAGGAGGTTATGCCCAGCTGTCTCTCTGCAGACCACCCATCTGGAAATCTTCATTTGTGTTGCCACATAATATATAAAAAATTCATTATGGCTTGCAGCAATTCTTTTGAGAAGTTTGATTCTTTTTTAAATCCAAAATGGAATCTGGGCAAAGTGGCTTGCTCAGAACTCCTGAGTGCATGCTGTCTGTACTAAATACGTACTCCTTGAGTGCCCGGAAAGCAATATTTTTCTTATGATTACTAGGGAGAGCTTCCTGTATGCTTGCCTTTTTTTTTTTTTTTGCTTCCCAAAATACATCCCTGGGGAAGATGTATCAGTTAATGATGGCATACCTTGCTTCGTATGCAGAAGGTATAAGCTGCAGTATTGGGCATATCTAGGGAATAGGAGTCTAAGAAGCATTGCTGGGAAAGGTCTCTTCCAGCAGGTTAGGAATGCTACTGCCAGTTGGAGTGGATGATCACTGGCCAGGTGGATCGAAAGTCAGAAAAAGACATTTCATATATGCACCTTACAACACACAACCCTTTGCCAAAATGAGAAAAAAATGGCAGAAATGTTTAGATCCTGGTGCTTTCCATACATTTTGGATTATGGTGCCCATCAGACCTTCCCATCACAGCCAATGGTCAGGAATAGTGGGAGGTTTAATCTTGAACTTTGAGAGGGTATGGAACTGGGGAAGGCTTTTTACATGCCCGCAAGGAGAGGACTCTTTGGATATTACCTGTGCCTGCATCAGAGTCTGTGCACAGCCATCAAATATGCATGGAATGTCTTGCATTCCAACATAAGAGGGCACCCCAGATGCTCCAATTTGCCCAGCTAAGACTCTGCTGTGTGCCAACACACAGACAGAGCAAATTTTACTAAGAATGGCATGTTTGCCACGGTTGCTTACAGAGGCAGTCACTAAAATGAGGGATCCATTTAGTCCAGCTTCTGATTGGCTCATTATTGAGGACGTGACCCTGACAAATCATGTTAATGTCCCATGTTTGGCTGCATTAAAAAAAATGTTCAAGGGAAGAGCAGAATTCAAGCTGTCTGACTTATCTGAAGAAGGAATGAGCCTCAGTCAGTAGTGGGCAATTGAAGACTTCTAGTCTTTGCCTGCACATACCCGCTTTCCATTTTCTAACCTGAAAAAGCAGCAACTAAGAATGCAATCTTATACATGCTAAGACAGGAGAAAATATTTGTTGTTTTAACAGTGTTGCGGTTAGGCTTTTTGTACGAGCTTTGAGATTACCCAAGAAGGGAGAGTAACACATGGTTCTTTCTCCCTGTTTACAAGTGAAGTCCCCTTTCAAATAAACAGCCATTAGCGGAACAATAGGGGCTTCTAATCTTACTAATCCCATGAAAGATTGCTCTGATCCTGTCGTATGAGTAAAGCTGTTGCTAGCTTGTGCCTCTGGCGGGAGGGGGGAGAGTGGATGACCCCTTTTCCAGACCCATGTGGAGTGGTGCATGTGAACATATTGCTTATGGGCTGTGCAAAAAGGTTACTGCTCTGAGTTGCTGTCTTCCAGCTAGGGCTGGATGGCCACTTCCATGTCTGTTTCACAAGCAGGACTCGCTTCTCAATGGACTAGACCTTCCCCTTGCAGCATCCTTCCCAGCAGACCCGTAAGTGCATTCTAAAATATGCATGAGAGTGTGGCATGTGGTCTCTGTCCGTAATTGTCTATCATATCTGCAGTGATCTCTGCAGAAATAGCTGGAGTGCAACATGGGCATGATGTTTATTGTAAATGGCAGATCATTATTCTGAACACACAATGCAGTGTGTGTTGCCTGCTTGTGTGCTTTTCTGCTTGGCAGACTGGTTGCTCCTTCTGGATGGGAAGGAAAGCTGTTTGGGTTATCGTAACAGAGTGGGAGTGAGACATGCGAGTACGCAGTGCAGAGAAAGTCACAGAAACACATGTGGGAGCAAAAAAAAAAAAAAAAAAAAAAGCTGCCTTATAATTTTGCTGTCAGCCATCTTAACTCCTGGCAGTGGAATCTTCTGACTGCAGAAACTGAAAAGCATGGAACACACAAGAAAATGTGGCACAGTGAATGTATGTGCTGAATAAATTGCTTTAGAAAGTGACCACCTTTCTGCCAACTTGTCCTTGCATCTTTGGATGGCTCAGGAGATAACCTTTTCAGAAAATGTTTACCCTAAAGTTTTAATCTAAAAACCAGTGGAGGGAGCATTCTTTTTGTGCGTGCTGTGCTAGAATTTTCCAGTGTGTGTGCACACCCACCTTTTATTCCCATAAAGTACATATTTGTACAAAGGTTGTTTTGCTGTACAATATAGATTTCCTCTTTCTGTGTGTGCGTGTGCGCATGCCTACTCATTTATCTTTACATAATAACTTGCACACTCACAATCAAGAAGTTCCATTGATACTTCAGGATTGTATTTCCCTTCACATAGGGAATGAAAAATGTTCAGAAAGCTACACAAGTAATTGGCCATGAAAGCCTTCTCTTATTGCAAATCACATGGGGCAAATTGTTATGCAGAAATTCAATTATGTTTTCCCTTTTGCAACAATTAATCATGGGGATAAAATTATTCTGCTTCAAGCACAACTGTGGAAGGCAGTTTGGACATTTCCTTGCCCCATTTCATTTTGAGGGCTGCTGGTTTCTGTGTCATCAAGTTAAGGGAATGTAAGAGTTCTGTGGACATGAATAGTTTGAATGAATTCTTGCAAATGTTAAAACTGAAAATGTTTAAATTTCCATTTGGGAATTTGAAATCAATTTCATGTTTTGGTTAGCATCTAAGAGGCTTACAAAGCAAGGTCAGGAATCTAGTCTAATCATTCATATAGTGGTAGGTGCAGAGATTGGAGTCAGTACGGTCAACAAAATCACTGAATGGAGGCAGAAAGGGTTAAGGAGAGAATGACAAGAGACAGTTCCAATCTGAATTGGAGGCAGACCTGTGGAAAGTATACTGATCTTCAGCAAAATTAGGTCATACTTATCCCAGCTCCAAACCTTCAGCAATAACCCACATTCCAGAATCCATCCCTGCCTTCACTCATGAACACCAGCCATGTACCTGTGAATATCTAGGGCAGGGGATAGGGAACCTTTTAATCCACTGAGGACCACATTCTCTTGGAGGGATATGTTGGGGAGGGAGGTATATTGGTGGTATGCCAAAGCCAGTGGTGGATGGGATCAGAGTTAAGAATAAGTGAGACGAATACTTTGTTCCTTTGTTATTTCAGCCATCCCCTTCTCAATGCCCCATTTCCCTCTATTTTCCTGTCTGGTGGCCTGCCGAGATGGAGAGAAATCACCTTACTAGGTATCTGGAACTATTACTTTCCAAGGGCTGTTGAGACTAGACCTTAGGCCATCCCTGGTTCAGATGGCTGGTGCTGAAAGAGAAGGCAAAGAGAGATTTCTGACTTCTGGTTGAATATGATTACTTAAGATTTTGGGCTGGAATCCAAGTCGAACGATTCTGACAAAGAGGTGCATATGATAATTGGCAGGTTTATACAGAATTTTGTACAAGGAAATAATTAAAAATGATGCTCTGTAGATATGTGTACTTCAAATCCAAATGCAAAAGACAGAATAAAGATGTGATGCTGATTTTAACAAGTCCACCGCAGAATGAGCCACAGTGCAACTCTTTCTTTTTCTCTAGGATGTGAAGAAAAGAGCCCCATAATTTGAATCAAGAGATTATAGTGGGGTTGGTTTGTTGTGGGGCATATTTTCTTTCTAATTCCACTATTTAAATCAGCCATTTCTAATTAGTGAGAGAGAACTTGGCACAGGATTATTTGTGGGCAATTAAGATGGATCAGCACAGAGGTCAAATGGGTGTAATATCCAGTTTATAGAAATGGACAAATCCATATAAAAGAAGAGTTCTGCTATAGAAATGCTCTAATGAGTAGAAGTGCTCTCATAAAGAGCAGTGGCTGCTTTTTTGGGTAGGCTGGCAACTTTTGAGGTTGGTTTTAGAATGCATTGGAGCCTAAATTTATTTTCTTAGGGCACCTTCCTATGGTCTCCCAACATGATCTGGGTGGCCATAGGATTATTTGACCCCTGAGATTTGTGAGCATCAGAACTTTTTCTCTCTAGTAAGCACAGGATTGTACCTAAATGTTTTTGTATGAAAACACTAAACAGTAGATTTTGCACACTAAATGCAAAAGGCATTAACTAGTTGGGTCCTTGAATATCTGGATGCAGGAGGACAGGCATCCATTAATATGAGAAAGGCTTGGAGACGAGAGAGGAACAAACTGGGCAAGAGAAATCCAGCTTGAATACAAACACCAGCTATTATTTATACTTGAGCATGGGATCCTACAACCTACTGGACATAATTTGAAAAAATGACTAGTCTATGGGTGAGGAAACTAGACTTTTATGTAGCCCTTCCTAAGGACAATATGCAAGATGTCTCACTATGAAAGCAAACGGTGTGCAATACCTATTCATTTGAAATATCCGACCCCGCAGAGTCGACTTCTTTTCCCAACCCCTCTAGACTTCTTGATCTGGCTTTCCTCATATGCACCCTGCTTTTCTCTTAACACCGTAGATCCGCCGAGCTGTCCTCATCTGCATCTCCACCTCCCCGAGCATCCTCCGATCCCGCCGGGCAGCGCAAAGCCTGGCTTTCCCCACGCCCTTGTTTCTGGGCGAAACGCTGCCAGCTCGGACACTCCAGGTAGGGTGGGGTGAGGGCAGGAGCTTCGCGGGGCTTCATTCTGGCACTGGGCATGTGCGAGGGGGCTGCGCACATGCCTAGTGAGCTGGCGCGGAGGCGAGGCTGCTGCTGCTGCTGCTTGCTGCTGCGCCGCCTTTGCACCTGCAGTAATGTGTCACCGCGAATAGAGAGGAGATGGGCGGGCGAGAGCCGCGCGCGCCGGCTGCCTGTCCTCGCCACCCTCCGCCTCTGCGCGGGGCTTGAGGGCGAGCGGCCCCCGCGCCGCCACCCACCGCCTCCCCCGCGCCCGGCTCTCCGCAGCTGCCCGGCTGCGGCTGCTTCCCGCCCCGCGAGCGCCCTAGCCTGACCCAGCAGCGTTATCCCGGTTACCAGGCGCACGAGTGACATCACCCCCGTCCAATCAGTGCCCGGCGCCCCCCCCCCCCCGCTCGCCGCCGCCTCCTCTTGCCCCGATCGGCTGGGCTCGCCCAGAGCCCCTCAGGCAAGGGCGGGCAGCTGCCGAGGCGCTTGGGCGGGCTCGCCGGGGAGAAGCCACGGGCGCGCGGCGCTCGCAGGGGCTGGCGCGCGTCGCCTCCGGCCGGGAGTCCCGCGGTGCACACAGGTAGGGCTTGGCTGGCGTTGCTCTCGAGCATTCCGGTATCATTGTTCCCTCCGCGGCGCGGAGGCAGCGCGGCTGTTCTGCCCGCCGAGGTGGCTGCTTAAATACCCCAGCGCCAGCCCGCCCTCCGGCAGGGCGCGCGTGGGGAGGGCGGAGGCCGTGGCCGAGCCCTTCTCCGGGGGCAGGGAGCCAGCCAGGTGGGGGGCAGGGTGCGGGGGCGCCTCGGGGCAGCGGGCTGCCGCCTGCCGGGGGTGCCAGCGAGGGCAGCTGGGGCGCGGGCGTGCGCGGGCGGAGAAGGGAGGAACTGCGTGTGCCGCTGAAGGGGGATGGAGGGGGGACAGGTCAACTTTTCCTTCGGAAGCCCACCTGCGCCAAGCGCGGCCAGCAGGGCTTGGCGGCGGCGGCCAGAAGCTGTGAGCGGAATGAGAAGAAGCAGCCGGTTTGGGGAGGGGAACGTTGGTTGGAGGCGATGCCCTGTCTACTGAAATGTAGCTTGCCCCATTTTCTTCTCCTCCTGCCCCAGTTAGTCATCCCCCCTTTCTCAGTCTTGGAACAGCTAAAGGCACATCACTTCTCGCCTTTCAGCTTCACCCACTGGACTCTTTGGATCAGGCTCGGGTGACAAAAATTCATGGTGCCCCAAGGTGTGTGTCCGCCTATTGGAAGAATAGTATCCTCCTCTGCTTTTTCTCAGTCGCACCATTGCTCAGAGTAGCTTGCTTGGATTAGCTGCAGGTGGAAGGGTGAAGGAGAACGGGAGTCAAGATCCGACTGGAGCTTGGTTACACAAAAAATACATGTTGCTCAGGGGTGATGTTTTCCAGAGGACTGATGTGCGCACCAGCATTCCTAATTACCTGTTAATTTACCATGTCTGAACTCATGGGAGTGTTCACTGTGACCTAGCATGACACACATTTCGAAGTCGTCTGTGCTACTTAAACATCTGCAAGGAATTGATCCCGTCTGGCAATATCAATTTGGTAGTGCATACTCAAGAGCTGAGCAGGGTAGGACATTTTGGAGGGCTTTTATTCCCTGGGTTGCCATAAGGCAGAGATGACTTGACAGCACGTAACAACAACCGTGCATACTAGGTAGATTCCTGTCAAAAGGATTGTTAACCCATTTTAAAAATACAAGGCTATATACTAAAAGAACTGCCATATGGGACTACCACATCCCAAGTGTTATTGATGACATATATACCAGAAGGAGCCTGAAATAAAGAGGAAACAAGAACTAAGGTCCAACTTTATAGTCGGTGAAAAGGGAGATAAACTGGGCTGTTCAAATGGCAATGGCCTTCAGAGGTATCTTTATCATATCATCTTTCTATGTGCATTTATATCCCAAATATGCTGCATATATAAAACTGGAAAAGCTTGCAAATAATTCAACAAGGATTTTTTAAAGGACCTTATCACATGAAAGTAGTCCAGACTACTTTGAAATAATTGGTTTCAGAAAGCTTAAAGAAAACAGTTTTCTTTAATATCTAGGATATTTTTCAGCATCCGTATGAATAATACAGGCATTATTCACAGCAATTTGCACATCCATTTTCGCACTGCTCAGTGGGTTCTGCAGGCATCTTATGTGGAGGCTGTTTGAATTCCAAAAGGCAGGCTGGTTTCTCTCTGACAATTTTTGTCCAAAGGTTTATATGTTTATAGCATTATCGACAAGCCCGCACTTGAACATCTATTTTCTTGATTACTGTATTTGAAATGCAATTACTCTATTATAAATTGTCATCTAGCATATATGTTGCAGTTTGTCTTGATTATAGTAACACCTGCTGGTGAGAACAGAGGAATTGCTCCTGGATTCTGACACTTCTGAGTTCAGCAGTAATGTCCCCATTCTAATAAAAATGCAATATATAGAATAAAGCATTGCTGGCTTTGGAAGTTCTTGTTAAACAAATATGATTGATCAATATAGGGTATATGTCACTTGTATTTCTCAGTTAAAACCTTAATGAGCTAAGGATGAAGTAACAATGTAACTAATTTTAAACTAAAATATAACTATTTTTTTAAAAAGTAAAAGCAAAAAAAATATTTAATAATAATACTGTACAAATGATATCAGTGACCAATATCTAGTGCTTTATAGCATGGGGAGAGAAGGAAAACAAATACCTCTACTTTAAATAGCTTACTACAAGCTTTTGCAAAGTTTCATTATTTCTTCACTTAACTTACATCCGCCTGTGTTACTTAGACTATAACATCTCTCTACAGGGGAAGGGATGGAAAGGCAAGGTAGTTGTGTTGACCACACGAACAAAATCCATATTTATGTAATATCTTTATTAGGTTAATGAAAAGACCACAAAAATGATCAAGCTTCCATACCTTTTCATCAGACAAAACATTACAAAAGCAGATTTGAGGAGAAATAGGGAAAAAGGCTCCTGATATCAGTGAAGTCAGATTCTGTGAATTCCAAGATGAAGTGGAAGACAAGGGATCTCCAGACATTCAAATTAGATTCAAAGGACTGCTGGTATAAGAAAGGGAAAATGTTCTGAAAATATAAAGCCCAGCTGTTAGTATCTCCATCTTACGCAAAGCACACAGGCTTCTTTTACTGATAGACCGCAGAAAGAAACTAGGCAGTCTTTATTTACTATTAAATTTGCTTTTTAGATCTCTGATACAGTTCTTTAGAATATTCAGACCCCAGAATATTAGAATATTACAAGGCAGTCTACTGTTACCCTCCTGTTGCAAATGGAAAGGGGGAGGCAAGCTACTCATTTTAATAAGACCTCTTAGTGACAGTATACCAGAGATAAAATTCCAATGGTAGACACATAGCTCATGCCTTAAGACACTATGACTCATCTCTTCTCTGTATTGCCAATAGCAGCAGGATTTCAATTTCTCAAAGCAGCAAGATCTCTCTGGCCTTTGGCCCTGAGAATACACTAGATTATAGATCCATAATTGTCTTTACGAGCGATCCCTTACTACAGGGATGGGCAGATAGTAGATTTCCAGATGGTTTGGACTACAACTGCCAGGGGACCCTGCCAGCATTGCCACTGATCTGGAATGCTGGGTGTTGAAGTCCAGAATGTCTACCCTGCCTTCCCATGCAAATGAGCAAGCACTTTTTCTTCTCTGTTAAGATAATGGGAATTTATGAATGCAAATTACTTCACTTCTTCCTGTATTTGCCTGTGGACAACATGAGACCTCTAACCCTGTTGGACTCAAGTTTGCATCCGATGCTATTAGATTTAAGCTTTAAAATGTGGGACTTAGATGAGAAGAAAACATCTGTGTAATTCTTTAAATAAAGACCGTTCAGCTTGGGATTCTGGAAAAGCTGACAAGTCCAGGAAAAGCTAGGTGATCCCGGTCCAGGAAAAGCTGGCTGGAATTGATGGGAGATGGAGTTCAACAACACCTTCTTTTTCCTGTATTCCCCCGCCCGCCTTTTTATGGACCTTCACTGTTTTAGGCAGGTCACAGGTTCCCCTTCCATGTGCTAAACACATGCCAAATAAAATGACAATCGCTTAATCATGTTTTGCAGAGAAGATGGGGCTGTTGAAAGCTCTCTAACTGATTGGGGCAGGAGAAAGGTGGTGAATGGGGGGAAGCATCAGGCACTGATTGATCAGGGCTGATGTCACTCCTGACCTGGCAACTGGGATAACCGTGCTGGGTCAAGGCAGGCTGTTTGTGGAGTGGGAAAAAACCAGATCTTCTTTACAGAACATATTTAAGAACGTGTTTAAGAATTCATTATTTGGCATGTGTTTCGTGTGTGAGAAGGGAAACTGTACCCTGCCTAGAGTGGTGAAGGGCCAGGGAGAATGGGGAAAATCCAGAAAGATGGATTATTTTTCTACCCAGCATGATCAGCTGTCCTGGACTTGTTAGCTTTTCCAGAATCCAAAGCTGAGTGGTCTCCTTTATTTTAAAGAATCCCCTAGAGGTTTTCTTCTCAAAGCCGCAGTTGAGGTTCAGGCCAGGAAGGATGTTTTATGGCTTTAATTTGAATAAATGCAGCTAAACTAATGCAACACTCGTTTCCCACAGCTGCTCAAGGGAATGACTTAGGTATTCTGTTTTTAATGGTTGTGTTATAAATAGCTATTATTTCATGCACTCCTCTAGAGATGTATTTTTGATAGCGGAGCTTTCCTTAGCTTTGATAAGCAATGCTTGTTCCATCAGACTAAATTTCTTTACCATAAATTGTGAAATTGATATATAATCCCCCCTTTTCTTTTGCCTGTTAATCCCAGTCTTTCCTGTTCCAACACTTGTCTGTCATTGTATGTATTTCAGCCCTGGCTACTTCTGAAGCCTGTCATTGTTTGCAAATCATTAGTGGGAATATCCAATTGCTCCCTTGTGACAAAATTGTATCGTCATGAGCCATGCTGCCAAATCTCTTAGCTGTACTTCTTCATTATTAAAAGGCATGTGGTGCCAAGTAGAATAAACATAAACAAAATGAAACTTTACAAGGCATAGATAACTAAAAAGTATCGGCAATAGAATCTTAAGTAAAACCCTGGGAAAATGTGAAGGTATTTGCCTGGGGTCTAAAAAGCCTGTCTGGGGAGAGGAGAATGTTGCACAGCTGGTGCCATCACTGAAAATGCCTTGTTTCTAGGCACTATTTGCTTTATTTCTGATGGTAGCTGTACCCAGCCTGTGATGTTTTTAGCACACAGGAGGAGGATGTAATTTAGTTCAGCCATAGTTTCCCTGAACAAACCCTAGTCAGGGTATTGTACGAGAGCCACATAAGAGTGGGAATTCCATCAGGCATAGACTTTTCAGCATGCATTTGGTTGAGAACTACCTGTTAAAAGCTCAGTAAAGGAGCTCTTTCAGGGTCAGAATTTTGGTAACTAGCCACACCTGTTATCCCTGAAGTCCTTTTATGGCTCACATGATCTATATAACACCTATTGCACATCAGTGAGTGTTCAGTTGTTTAGATTTTTTAAAAAATATCTTCAGATCACAATTCTCTTGTGAGATGAATTTAACATGTTCCAAATTATAACTTGCCAAAGAACGTTAACCTATATCTGCAGTTATGTAATTTTTAACATGGATATTTCAGGCTTTTAATGCAGACCTAAGGAAACCTAGCTAGCACAGAAAGCCATTAGCTTTTCCTATTGCTATGTGCAATACCATTTAGCAGCATGTAGCTGGCAGGATTGACTTGTATTTCAGTAAAAGTCCCTAATTTATTGGATTATTGTAATGTGTTCTACGTGGGGCTGCCCTTGAAGACGGTCCAGATACTTCAGTTGGTTCAGAATAGAGCTGCCAGGATACTAATGGGGACTGGCAGGTATTCACATATAATGCCAGTACTCTATTGCTTACATTGGCTACGAATTGAAGTCAAGGCCCAATTTAAGGGGCTGGTGATGACCTATAAAGCCCTAACGGCTTGGGTTCTGGATACCTGAAGGAGAACCTTCTCTTCTACGTGCCCTCCTGTCCCTTGATCTGAGTCAGAGGCCCTCCTCCAGGAGCTGTCCTTGAAAGAGATCAGGAAGGTGTCTACCTGGAGGAGGGCTTTCTCTGCGGTGGTGCCCCGACTGTGGAACATGCTTTCCAGAAAGGTTAGCCTGGCACCAATGCTTCTTTCCTTTTGGCATCTAGCAAAAACCTTTTTATTCTTCCAGTATTTTAAATTGTTAATTTGTTTTAATTGGTGGTTTTATACTTAATTCTGGTTGCTGTGTCACTCCTTATTTCTATTTTTATTCTATTTTATTAATGGAGTTGTAAACCATCTCTAGACATCTGTATGGTATAGAAAAGTTTTAAATAAATAAATAAAATTTCTCCCAACATGGAAAACACTTGTGAGGGCCAGAATAGGGCATTAAAATAGGTAAGACCAGCAGAAGATGCACAGTATGGTTTTCCACATGGCCTTGTTAGATCACCATAGCTGTAACTTTAATGGCATTTTGATGTGCCCTGGTTTTCAACAAGTGACAGAATTAAGCTCATGTGACAAAAAAGTTCATCTGCTAAGTTTTGCATGTCAGATCGCTGTTAAAGGCACAGGAAGAGGCAGTGCTTGGTCTCTTCTGGCCACCTGCAATATCTGAACTCCAAAATAAATAAGCGATTAGGCTGCCAATTAAGTGCCTGTCATAGACACTACATGATGATAGCATTTCTCTCGCATGTGCAAAAGCTTTGCCTGTGCATTGCAACACATCAAAGTATTTCATACATAATAAGGAATGGGAGGAGTGGTTTTATGGCCCCTTAAATACTCATAAACACTCTTCATTCATTTAAAACATGTATATCCCATCCTATATCCAGTCAGGATCTCTAAACGACTTACATAAAAAATAGAACAACAGTTAGAAAGACAGTAAAATCCACGTTATGGCAAAAGCTTCCGTAGGACAGAGTCTGCTTCATGTCATAATGAATTTGTTAGTGTTTGAGGAGAAACAACACTTGTTTGTTGCAAATGCTTGTTTGTTGTAATAGACTAACATGGTCATGCTGCTAGAAGCTGTTGTTAAAGAGACACTTAGCAGTAACAAAATGGCTAGCAGTAAGCAAGCAAACGAGATGGCAGTGAATGGGAAGATCTCCTGAAGAGTTACGTTTTTTTCCTCCCTCCACTCCCTTTTGTGGAGTGATGTTCCTATGGGTATTCCAGAATGGGTACAGTACAACAGAGAGCAACTGCTAATTGTATAAAGGCCACTGGGTTAGTAAAATTGCAGTAGATGTCAGGAGAGTTGTGTTGAATTTGCATAATGAATAGTCTTTGCTGGAAAGTGATCATTAAGATTCTTAATCCTAAATCCACTTACTAGGGAGTAAGTCCCATTGAATTTAGCAAGATTTACTACTGAGTAAACATGCATAAACAGTGTTGTATTTTAAATGGTTTGGTGATTAAACTTAACAAATCGTATTTATTTCAAGGTATTTTTCCCTTCAAGTTCCAAGATGTGCCTGCATTATAGATATAATATAAAATGTTTAGTTATGGACAGAAAAGTTGCAAGGTCATAAGTAATAATATTTGAATTATATTAATCTGCACTTCATTATAAGGACAGGGTGGAGGAAAGACCATTTGGACATGATTGAAACATACTTCTTGACATTAAGGCATATTATACATTTCTTGGAAATAGACAAGTTTACAAGCATAAAGAAAGGTTTGTCGCTAAAACAGCCCTAGGTTTGTGATCCAGCACAGCTGTTCCAGTTCCATTCATGCTCTTATTGTAGGATGTTCTTTGGAATTCTGCAAGCAGCTGACCCGGTCCTTAAGAGTGGTTGGACTATACAAACCTGCATTGTGTTAGCATATTACTGAAGAATTCAGCGGAAGTGATGAGCTCTATTCCTTGATGGGTTTTCCCTTGGTGGATCTGGCCACACAGGCTTCTAATGTTTCTGTAGTTTGCTATGTAGAATTGCTGCAATTTTCTGTCAGGAATTACATCAGCATGAAGAAGTCACAGCTGGATAATTATTTTTCCCCTTTCTTTTCAAAACAAAAAGGAAATCCAGGAAGCTGGGTTATGAAAAGTATGTGTGCCTGATAAACACAAAAAGGTTGTTTAGACTTTTAAAGCTTTTAGAGGAAGCCTGGAAGAATTTAGGAGTTATTGTTGCATTGTTTTCAGGTATTCATCTGAAACTAACCAGCCACGTAGTGACAACATGAATGAAACTGCAATGTGAGTGTCTAGTTTCTTAAATCTAGACTTAGGAGACCTGGATCCAAACCTCTAAGGCTTGCCAGTTTTCAGTCTTCACAGTGGCAAAGATTACTGCCTGCGTCGTCCTTTTGAGCATTAATTGCTCAGTCACAAACAGATTTACTTGGACAATCATTGGGAGTTGTTTAGGACTGAACCATTTAAAGATCATGAATAAGGAAGATTACTGGAATATATGGCTGCGTAATGTCAAGCAAAGCAGAATTCTCTGTAGAACTTGTGGCAAATTTTAGTCATTCAGCCAGGGGTCATGAACCTATGGCATGTCAGACTACATAATTTCTAACCTATGCTGGCTGGGGCTAAAGGCACTTGCAGCAAGATCTGGAAGGACACAAGTTCCCCATCCCTGCTCCATTAAGCTATTAGTAAGGGACTTGACATGAGAAGTGTGAAGGCATGTGAAGACAGGGCCATACCATTTAAAACACGCGTACATTCAACAGCTCAAGGCATAAAACAAAAGGAAGCCCAACAGGCTAGGCATTTAGAAAATAAAATCATGACTGTATTTACCTATTACAGTAAACATGCATAGAAGAAGGAGCAGGACTGCATTTATTACCCTTATTTCCAGCTTCCATGTGAGCTGAGCATTATCTTTGAAAGAACTACAGTAGTGTGAAAGAGATATAGAGACTGAGAATGAGGTCCAGTTTCCTTCTATATGTTCACTGAATGCTGGGATAGCTGAACACAAGTTCTGTTCTGCAGAGGACGGTCTTCTTTTAGGGATGTCCTGATTCAGTTTCAAGATGAAGAACTACAGGAAGCAAGTGCAAGGGGCTTGAAGTTGTCCTGGATCAGCTAGTGCTTGGGCGGGCACACATGTTGCTTTGCCATGGTCTTCCCACCATAGTGAGCTCTACTGTATTTGTATTTAAGTTATAGCAATGTTTTCCACATCTGTAGCTATGCATAAAATAGTGTATACATCTGTTATGCAAATCTCTGTCCTCTATTGCCTTTTCTGGTGATGGATTCGATGTTTTTGTTGATGTGGAAATGCCCATTTTAGGTGGGGGATATTTTTGCAATCCTTATGGCATTTTCTGAGCAGTTGCAATAATTAAAGCTCTGGTTTCTGGGCCAATGCAAAACTTAACCCTTGTTCTGG
Organism: Varanus komodoensis; assembly: GCF_004798865.1. Classification (NCBI taxonomy): domain Eukaryota; kingdom Metazoa; phylum Chordata; class Lepidosauria; order Squamata; family Varanidae; genus Varanus; species Varanus komodoensis. The sequence goes on along the minus strand of NW_025335408.1, from coordinate 5,779,187 downwards.
AGTTGGTGAGCTATGTAGGATCGTATTGCAGTTCTGAACATTCACAAACCCAAATACTGCTCCTTGATGTTTTCCAGAACAAGCTTGGCCAATAAAACTGTTGTGCAGTGGAGTATATTGTTACCTGTAGAATGAAAAGAACACACAAATGAGATTTTAGTGGGTCAGTTCTCAGACATTAAACACAAAGTATACTCAGTAAACTTATTGCCAGGATGCCTTCCTTCTTGAACAATGTCCATGGGGAAAAAAAAAAACAATTTTCCAATCTTCATTTGGTACAGTGGCGAGTATCTACATCAACACATCTGAAGGAATACTAAGGGGAAATTGGCTCACCCCTTTAATCCCTCTGAAGTCTTCCTTTGCGCTCACTTTTGACATGCCCAAAGCAACCTCCTCTCAGTTGCTTTTACCATAAAGCTATTTCACACCTCAGCTTGCTTTTGCAAGCCCGTTGGGCAATCCATGTTAAAGTAATGGCAGATGCCAGTTATATCAGCTCCCTTGCTTCTAAGCAATGTTTCACTAGCTGCCGACACATGTCAAAGCAGGAGAAAAGCAGTAATTTTCCTGAAGCATGTAAGCAGTGAGGTCAAAGTTGCTGTCTGGTTTATAATGCTACCCTCTTTGTGGGAAGCCTTGTGAGGACTGGTCACTGTTTGTTCATGCCCAGAGCTATGTGAAAGATATAATACAGGACCTGCATTTTCATGGCACTGTTTTTATGAGATGGCTTTTGATCCTGGGTTGATGGAGTATGTTGTAACAATGCCAGGACATGTTTCATATTTACTGCTCTTCTGTTTTCAAATAAGGTGTTTTTCAGGCATAATACAGTCACACAGTTTTGTGGTGTTATCTTGGGAGCTAGCGTGAGACTTGGGCTCACCAGCTTTTCTTTCTGCGAACTTACTGAGATGAAAAGTTTCTGACTGTGGTTAGCATCATTTACTTTTTGGACAGAATCCAGCAAACTATGGTTTAGAAAATCATTGCCTCTAGATTGCAGCTTGGCCCTGGGCTGGCTTCTGCTGAGGGACTGGAACCTTTGGGCCAGTCACAGACTCTCTGCCCAACCTACTTCACAGGGTTGTTGTTATGAGGATAAGATTGAGAGGAAAATTATATAAGCCACTTTGAGTTCCTTGAAAGGAAAAAAAACAAGATATAAATGTAAGAGATACAATAAATAAATTATAACAACAGCAGCAGAGGAATGGAAGAAAGAACAGGCTCTCTGGGCAGATTGCCAACTGGAGCCACCTTGCAGCAAAAGACTCTTTTTTGGAGACACCTGATAAGGTGCAGCAGCAGCCCTGAAGGGGGTTATGCCAAAGAGGGTTGCCTCTCTTGGGGGAGCAGCAAGGCCATTGGCCAGCCCATATCATCTTGCCTTTGCACAGGACTCTTGAGGGCCTGAATATGTGCCTCAGGGACAGGACATGGGATTTGTGGGGCCCCAGTTAACAAGTGGCTGGGTAGAGAGAAATGGGCATGGGAGGAAGGCCAGCCAGGTACGGTCATGAAGGCTTGAGAGATAATGGTTGTGCCATTTCAACTCCAATGTACTTGGACACTACACTGAGCATCAGAGGCATTCTTCTGAATCCCATTTTCAAAAGAGGCTTGAATGGTTATAACAAGAAGGATGGCCTTCTCTGTGGTAGCACCCAAATTATGGAAAGTTATCCTTGTCCATTCCTGGAAAGTTCTTTTAATCCATTCCTTTTTGTGCACACACACTGAGATTGCTCAGACTTCTGAAAGTGCATGCACTGATGATTATAGGTATGGATTACCTTCATGCAAACACAAGCCATCTGAGTGGGATGGCGTGTCCTGCAACAGCAGGGGGTTGGACTCGATGGCCTTCATGGCCCCTTCCAACTCTACTATTCAATGATTCTACCACACTGATTTGTCCTTATAGTTCTTGGAAAACTTCAGGGTGCTCCTGCTGCTGCATCAGCAGAAGAAGGTAATGCTCCTATTTCGTATTTTTTAAAAAGAAGTCTTTATCATAAGGTTTTATTCCATAAATGTTAGCAGGTTTGAAGCAGTCAGGAAACTAAGGAAGGAAGCAGAGATTGGTATTGTAGGTAAGCAAGAAAGGTGCCCCATCTACACTCTTGTATTAGACAGAGTGGCTAAAGGAGGCAGTGATAATTTTGCAACAATTATCTGTTGTCTAAAGCTCTACGTGGCTTGGGACCACAGTACAGACTAATTGCTGACAATTGCTAACAATTAGTATACAGACTAATTGCTGACAATTAAAACTCATATTCTAAGAAATACATAGCTAAGAAAGTTGTGCACATAAATTAATTGCTACTTAGTAACTATCAGATGACAGATACTTCTAGTTTTTGGCCATTTTTGCAATTATTAGGACAGTCTTCAGTGGTGTATGTTCTGTCTCCCCAAATGATTTTTAAGAAGGGTTTTTTTTTTTTTTTTTTGGCTGTTCTTAAAAACCGTTTCCCATAATTTGAGTTTCACCCACAGAGCTGTATTTCTTTGCTTCTGTGATGTTTTTATTTATCCAGTAGAAGTTGGCAGGTGCTTCCTCTCCAAATGCCTGAAGAAGTAACAATTGTAAGTAATGCTACTTGGGAATTGGCAGGGAATTTGGCTAAGGAAATTATGCCCTTCCTTCATGCCACAATATAGTCTTTGAAAGACAAGCTCTTGTTCTGTTCTCTCTTGCTCTCTTTTTGGAAGAAAAGAACATCAGTGTGTCCTTTTCCTCACCACAGGGAGCAGAAATTGATATAAGCAGCCATGATGTCTTTAGACTTGATATGCTCAATGCCTGACTTTTTGATGTTTTTCTATAGTAGTTATGGACAGGAGGAGACAGTGGAAATATTCACTCTTGATTTGGACTGGCAGCAGGAGTTACTATTGGGCCAAGTATCAGGGGCCAGTTGCCAGCCCTCTTGCCTGGCTTTTTCTACTGCTTGCCCGTTCATGCCCAATCTGAGCACGTGACAGTGGCAAGAGCTTCAGGCCACATTTGCTCAGTGTTGTGCTTCTTCATGGTGGTACACAGGGGGCCTAGCAGAAGGAACGGTTGAATTAGCAAAGAGGAGGCAGCCCATTGAGACATCATGGTACAAGTACCCCATAAAACCTTGAGCCCACACTGTTCCATATCTATATCATCTATATCTATATATGAATGGCACTGACCAATATTTGAGGCATGCCTAACTAGATTTTTCAATATTATCTATTATATGGGATCCAGTTTACTAGTACAGGATCCAGCCCTACATTTGAAAATAGTGCAGAAACAATATGTTGTTGTTTAATACATACTTAGGACTGAGGCTTGCTAGTGCATGATAAGCTTGTAGGAATTGTAAATGGAGAACTTGGAGCTAGACACATAAATGAATCATTTTCACTATTTTAAAACACAGGAATTACTCACACATGATTACTGACAGTGCCAGAAACAAAAATAAAACAGATTTCAGGTTCAGGCAAATATTATCCAGTATGAAATGTACCATTCTTGGCTTGACTCTCTGGATGGCAAATATGCTTTCCCCTCGTCTGGAAAAAGCTGTAATGACTAACTAAGTGTTAAGCAGTGGGAAAGTATACTGGAACCAGCAGTTGCAGAATTCCATATGTTCTTTGCCTAAATGCACATTATGAACCGAACTCTTAAATGTTCAATTTGGAATATTTTCTTGATTGCACAGGAACATCTGCAAGATATATTTGTGTTTGGCATGGTGAGGTTCTTGGTTTTCTTGCTAGAGGTGATCTGATCTCCACTCTTAAGTCTATTCTTAAGTGAGCTACAGCAGTAAAATATAATTAGGCACAAAGCCAGCAAGCCTAAGGAAAGCAGTATTAAAGCATAGCATTTTATCATCTAGGCAACATAGGATGCAGTAAGCATGGGCACTCCTTTCTGGTCTTTGAAGTGCTATTCTGCAGCCCATCTTAACTTGCATTTCAACTCTGACTAGCCTTGCCAGCACACCAATGTTGGAGGATGATGGGAGTTGTAAGCCCTGGCAATGCCCGAGTTGGCACAGTCCAAGGCATAGACCTTCTATGTCTATCTGTTCACACGTTTTCTTTGAAGTATGTAAGAGTACGGGTTCTTGGATTAGCTTCCATTCAATGTTAGAATGTGAGAGTACACACTGTAGTTTCATGTACTTTTGTATAACAAATAGGTAGACCTAGGAATCTACTGCAGTCACAGACATTTGATTCATCTAATCAATTTTTGGCCCACATAAACAGGCTCATGCCTTCTTATTCATTTATGCTATCCGTGATAGTGTGGTGAACATGAGTGTGAAGTGGGTTTTTTATGGAAGCAGTTAAAATTATTTTCATGAGAAAGCAGATGGAATAGCAGATGCTGCTGCCAGCTAGTCTTATGTCTCTGTTGTCTCTTTTGTACACCTGCTAAGGGAGCCATGAACCCCACCTCAAAAGAAACAGAGCAAATGCAATGTAGATATAAAGACTATATGGGTATGAAAATTGTTAGTACATTTAGGACAGTAACTTGGATAATCACAGTCTTCTACTCAATGGTAACATGTATTGCATATTTATTTCAACTGAGTATTTATTAAATGTACACCTGTACAGCAGCATATGCAAAGTTTATCAATAATGTGTGTTTTTTTCTGTCCTCTTTTCTTGTGAAAATTGACTATCCTAAGAGTTGGCTTGTTTATCCATACAATTGTAATCTTTACGGATGCTTGGATGCACTCTAGGAGTGCACAGTTGATGAGTTGGGGGTACACCCCTGAGCCTTTTCATATCCCAAGTGAGTGCCCTGATCCCACCCTTACTGTGAGTGCCCTGATCCCACCCTGTTCCTCTATCATGTTCTTACTATTAGATTAAATTTATACCCTGCCTTTCTTCTTCTTGGAAGAAACTCAGGGCTGAAAGGGACATGTTGTAGAGGAAGTCATTATTGCTGCAGCTGAATGTGTTGCAGAAACATGCTCTAGACCAGTAATGGCAAACCTTTTAGAGTCTAAGTGCCCAAACTGCAACCCAAAACCCACTTATTTATTGCAAAGTGCCAACACTGCAATAAAAAACAACTCACAGCCAGTCCAAGCAAATACACACACACACACGTACATATACATACATACATACACACATATCCTTGACAGTGCACTGACCGGCCATGCGAAAGCTCGGACGAGTTACAGCTAATGAGTCACAGCTTGTGATGTCATCGCCTGGTGCTGCTACTCCTTTCTGAGAATGCACACGGCCCCTGTGTGCACTGTTATCTGATGTTCGGCTACTGGGGCGCTGCTGGGGCGACTTGGCTCGCATGCCGACAGAGAGGGCTCTGTGTGCCCACTGCAGCATGCGTGCCATAGGTTCGCCACCACAGCTCTAGACAAACTTCCATGGAATCCATGGGATAAAACAAGAGATATCTGGAATAGACTCTGGGCATGAGAAGTACAGTTTCTAGCTTTTGATTAAAAAGAGACCTGTTGCGTGGCATAAGTTATGGTAAAGCAGGTATTGGAGCCTGGTGGTTACAGGTCAGTTCAAGATAGACAGGGCCTCACAGACTCAGATACGGAGGATGAAGAATAGGAAGGAAAATAATCTTCGGCCTTAAGCAATAAAATACCATGTACTGAACCTGAGGCAAAATTCCAGGTAAACTGTATGATGGTACTATCAAGGTAGAAAATGGGAGAAAATGAGGAAAAAAAGCAGAGATGTATTTTCAAAAGTAGAATGGGTGGATGTGGAAGTGATGACTCAGCCGGTGCGTGGAAATGAAGTGGAATGTAATGCACAAAAGGAAAAGAAGGTTAGTGTGCATGGCAATTAGGTCCAAAAAAGGAACGATTAAATATGGAGTCTAAGGAGGCAAAGTACAATTGTTTAGACTGATAAACTAAAAATCAGCCACATCTCCCTAATTATAACTGTAGTATTTTGTTTCAGCCAGCAAACACTACTATTGCAGTGAGGACTTGTTATTGTTGGGTACTATGAAGTCCAGTTCATAAAAAGGACTTTAGGAATATCAATTTCAGTAGATTTTGAGCAAACAGGAGCAGCTGGGTTTCCCAGAGTTCCAAGGTACGCTAGGGATGGGTGCAATCAGTCAAGCTTACTCGTATGTTGCTCTAGGAAGTGAACAGCTTGGAGAACTTTGGCAACCGGGTGCTGTACACATGTAATGACTACATAAGTAAGTAGCAGATCGTGCCTAAGCCTTTGATATGGCTTTTGGATCCTTTTAGATGGGCTATTCCTACCTGTTTTTGAGTGTGTCTTCCTCCTTTATCTGGTACTATTCTGTTACTGCAGCCTTTGGCTGTGATGACAGATGAGCGAAAGAATCCTCAGAATCATTCTACATCATAAACAAAACTTTCAGAACTGTAAGTATGCTGAAAATGTTTGAATAAGATGTTGAAACATGGGTTTTACTTGTTCTGGATACTGCTCCAAGAGAAGGTTGGATAGTCAGCACTAGCCAGATGGTGTCCGGTGTGGGGTACTCATGGATGCTCTTTTGGCAATGATGTAATTGAGTGTTGAGAGTGGAGGGATTATGTTTGTTGTCCTTTTCTGCACTTTAAGCAGTGATATGTCCCTAGAGAAAAACCTTCAGTCATCATTGCAAGTCATAAGTAGGTGCTGTAAGATTTGAGAAGTAGGTCATTTTTAGTAGGTCCTGCTTCGCATATATCCACCATTAAAGTAAAAGAAAAGTCAGTATGTATTAAAACCTCAGGGCATCACTGGCTGATGCTGATATTGCCAAGATGTGTAGTCTGACATGTCCCTGGGTAAGTATTTGCATGACTGAATTTTATGAGGAGAAGCTGATAATCATATGGATTCTCATTCATATTTTAATAGAGTTTAATAGAACTCCTGTAAAACAAATGCCTGCAGTCCTTTGTGCCTATAGTCTATACAAAAAACAAACTAATGTTGCACGAAGGTTTATTTAAAGAGAAAATTGTCTAAAGAAGGTGCTGTATTGTAGAAAAGTAAATGCCATCAAGATGCTCCTATCAAATATACCAAATGTATTTGTGATGCTTATTTACTAGTGTATCTGGCAAGTATATCCAGCTTTTAAAATATACATTTCAAAGAATCATTTTAGCATTTGTCACTTGTACTAAAATGTATGTGAGTTGGCTGGGTTGGTATGACCTTGGGCTGCTTATAACTATGAGAGATGTCCTTGAATAACATAGAGGTCCTTGAATAATATATAATGTTTAGGAAAGTAAAAGAAATGGGTGTATTATAAAGATATTACAATGGATGTATTACAAAGGTACAACTCTAAAGTGAAAGTAAAATATATTTATTTCAATTTATGTAATTCCCTTTTTGCTTACTGACCACATTTTTCAGTCCTGAAAATATAGATTCCTTGATTTAATTTTGTTATTCTGTCTGCTTGTAAACTGAGGAAAATATCATGATTGGTGCATAATTTCACTGTCTTACTGGCATAAGGCTTTGCATAGTAGCAAGAAGACTTATTAAAAGTAAAGAACCACCCAATTTGTACTTAAATGAACACCTCCAAAGCACTGGCTAGAATTTTAGAACACAGAATGTCAAATATGGAATTTTAAAACTTAGGGGAGCTTTATAAACATAGTTCATGAATTGGAATACTCGATTGAGTCAAGTTCCAAAATTTTTAAACTTCCTTTGAATCATAGTTATCTCAAAATTTATCTTGAGGTTATTTTTATACAATTATAAATTAATTCCAATGATTTCTAGCAATTGGACACGTTATATTAGGCTCATTTGTAAAATCAACATAAACAGATTGCTGCAGAAATACCTTTTAGAGAATAAACTTGAATGAACATAATAGCATTACTTTTATTCCTATAAATTTTATTTATTCATTCATATATTTATAGCTTGCTTTTTTCCCAAAGGTACTCAAGGCAACTTACATAATTCCCTCTTTCTCTCAATCTTATCCTCACAACAACAACCTTGTGAGGTAGGTTGTGCTGAAAGTCTGCGGCTGGCCCAGAGTCAACCAGTGAGACCCACGACTGAGTGGGAACTAGAACCCAGATTACCTGAATCTTAGTCCCACACTCTTAAGCACTACACCACACTGGCCTTCCCCAGCTTATAGTAAATATGTTCAATCAACATCTTAGTGTAGGTTTGGCAATTATTGTTAGCTCCTGTTATCTACATCTGGAGAATCGGACTATCAATGGCTGCTAGTTATTGTGTCTACGTACTGGAGACAATATGCCTCTGTACACCAGTTGCCGCGGAACGCAAATGGTGCTGTTGCACCCATGTCTGATTTTTGGACTTCCATAGTTATCCGTTTGTCCACTATGTGAATATAATGCTGGACTAGATAGACATAGCCCAATCCTGTATGACTTCTTGTATTCTTCTCTCTCCACTTGTTTCTCTTAGGACATTTTGTTTGTACTAAATTCTTATCTATCCTTTTCTGGTGTTCCATATGTAATGACTTATATCTGCATTATTGCTTACATCAGGAATAATGTTCTAATATCAGGTTGGTGAACTGGTGGCCTTAGCATGATTTTGTCCACTCTTCAAAATCTGGCCCAAGCAGTGTAGTTACCGCTGCATTATGGGGTGTGAAACAGTTTCCCAATCAATTGCACTGACATTGGGATTGTCTATCTTATTTTTTTAATTCTCTGGATGCATTAAAGAGCTGTATTAATATAGTACCTAGAAGCAAAAATGACAAAACTGAGGCTGTCATACTTTGGGTACATCATGAGAAGGCAAGGTTCCCTGGAGAAGATAATTCTGCTAGGGAAAGGTGAAGGCAGCAGACGAAAAGGAAAACCAAACAAGTGATGGATGGACTCCATAAAGGAAGCCACAGCATTGAATTTTCAAGGGCAGAGCAGGCCTCCATAGACATTCTGGAGGACTTTCATTCAAAGAATTTCCATAAATCAGAGACAACTTGACAGCAAACATAAACAACGTTAAGAAAGCCCTTCTCTCATCTGCTACATCAGCACAGTATGTAGTGATACCACCAATCTGGATGAAACATGGGTAAATTTCTATTCCACTCATGTCTGCCTTGTGGTTTTCCCACTGGTAGGAAGTTCTATGGAAAAAGTAGTGAACTAGATGGAACCTTAGTCAGCATTATTATGGTTCATTTTATGCCTCTTGTTGATGATGATTAGAAGAAAGAGGTAAGGCTTTTTAAATCTCCTGTACCTAAGAATGTAAGAACTGGGCTAGATCAGACCAAAGGCCTATGTTCTATTAGCAGGACATCAAGGTAATAACAGCCTTCTGCCACTGATACTGGAGGTAAAACACAGTAGCTAATTACTTGGGGCTTAGCAAGTCATGTCAAGGGATGGCCTGGCCTGCGCAGCCTGACCTGAATAAGTCTTGCTCCTGAGGCTAAGGAGCATAGTACTGATTTCTGTAAAACAAGCAAGTAAATAGCTTCTAATCTTAAATACTTCTTTTCTTCACTATCCACTTAAAACAACCTCATTAATTAATTCCCCTCCAAACATCAACCATATTGATTATAAGCTGAAATATTGAAAATACTTGTTATCTCAGGATATTGATGTAAGGAAAGCTGCTTTCTTGTGCCCTTCCCATTTTAAACAGCTACTGAGGCTACAGATATTTGAGAGCAAGTTCCACTGAACTCAGGTTTACTTCTGTATAGGCATCTATAGAATTGTGCTATAGGTCAGTTGCAATAAACATAACAAGGGGGCAAGGGCCATCTCTAATAGTTCACAGCTTTACTAATGGCATAAGATTTTTCAGACTAGAATTCAATGCATGAAATGCATGAAATGTTGTCCACAATTGGTATTTTATGCACATGCACATACCCATCGTTCAATCTATATACAGGTATATAGAAGGTGAAGTGTAAACAGGAGGTCAGATAAGAAATACTGTTTGTAACAATTCAATTAAAGCTTAAATGTCAGCAAAATAAGCAGTGACCCTTCACAGTAGCTGTTATTGGTAACAACCTAGTGATCCTAGCAAGGCAGAAAGAATAATTCTATAGCTTCTCAGATGTTGTCTGACAGACTATACAACAGTTCAGATTCCAAGGTCAAATGCAATATTTGAATCTCTGAGCTTGAAATTGGACCAGTTCTTTCACTGCAGGAACTGTGATGGGTTGTGCTCGGAGATCAGGTGAACAACCTTGGAGAGGGGTTAAAGGAAGCATTTTGGCTGGCAGGAGGGGAAATAGGCTGACCAGCTGGGAGACACGTTATCTTAAATTTACTGTACCCTCCTTCCCTGTCCCTATGAAACTCCCTAGCTAGATGGCCGAAAATGGCTGTCTAGCAAAAATGCCAAACAGCATAGTAGGAAAGTGGTGATCGCCTCCAATGCTTCTGCTCTTCTGCCATGAATAAACATGAGCCTCTGAATTCAGGTGGTTATGCTCATCTCCATAGCCCTAAATTAATTAACACACATAGTGGGTAAGGAGACCATTATCTCAATTCATGCATAAATGGACAGAATCAAACCAGTAAGTTCTAATTTGTAGTTCCACTGAAGCATTCTTTGAAACATCTTTGGGAGAATAACAAAAGCTTATTTAAAGCTCAGGAAGTTGTATTAAGACCCTGTTGTTTATTTTTGAAAACTTTATTTGTGGGCATTGCAAATCTAATTCCTGTTACAGATAAAATGAATAATTTTCACTGATGAAAATTAATGCCTAAATGGTTATCCAGTGGGAGCCACAGGTCTTGAATCCATGAAGTTACCTAATAGATTATCTTTCTATGCTATGGATACAAATGAGACATGTCTACACTTTAAGAATCAATGCTACATTTTTATTATATGTAATCTATATTCCTGTGAGGACAGAAACATCCTTCAGAGGCAAGACATGCTTACTCTGATTATCAAGTTTTGGAAGTGCTGTAATTAAATTCATGAATATTGGGCATTGGCTACAGACCTGAATAATTGTTAATAAACCATGCAGCTGTTATTCTTTGTTAAGAAATATATTGCTATTTCAACACATAGAGACTACTCAACTTAATTGATTCCGGGGTGGGGAGGACACTGAAAGGATACTTGTCCCTTCCTCCTCTGACCATTATGGATTCACCAACAATTTCATCAGGGTTCTCTCCTCACAGCCTGAGGGTTCTCTGCTCACTTGATTGGCCACCCCTGAAGGCTTCCTGTTGGAAATAGGCTTTTATGTTTAGTAACACAAGATGAGATAGATTAATGCAATGCCTTGGTTCTTCTAAATTTCTCTACTGATGTCAAACTGGTAGAGTTTATCAATCCCACAACATTTCTAGTCCCCTCAGACTTGGGATTTTGGGGACGGTAATGGCAATACAATCAGAATTTCTTAAGTACGTGTCATAAACACTAAAGATAAGCTAATGAATTCTTCTCTTATGCAGCATTGTATTAGATGTGCACTGATTAGACACACAACGGCACTGTGGATTGGATACAAATGCCAAAAAGTTATAAGGAGAGAACAGATGACATGCAGTCTGTTGAATGGTCTCCAGTAGAATTTACATTTTGTAATCACTGAATTGGATTTTTAATCACAGTTGGATGGTGAAATTATTTCTATTAATATGTGAAAGCATCAGAAAGAAGCAACTTTATAGACCTCACAGAAGGACTTCAGAACACCTTTAGGGAAATAGAAGTTTCATGGCATGATATTGTCTAACAGTTTTACAGAGGAAATGAATTGCTTATGAGTGCTAAATAAACATACCAAATTACTTATTTTAACTGTCATAATCTCCCACATTTGTAATTGTGTTTAAGGCCATTGGAGACAATAATGCATTGAACCATCCATACTCCCTTCAGCACAAGTAAAGCAATTAAATTTCTGTGGATTCTAATTTGTAATGCACTGTGACAATACTTATGGCAAACAGGAAATGGAGAAAAGTAATTATACCGGAGGCATTGCAATCATGGAAAGCTATGTATATTTGTGTAATAAAAATAATCATCCAATGCAACTGACAAATTCAGTTGGTCAATTCCTGTAAGCATGTAACAAGACCAGTATGGTGTATTGGTTAGAATCATAGTCTGCAACTTGGGAGATCTGACTTCTAGTTCCCACTCAGCTATAAACTGCACTGGCTAATTTGGGCCAAGCATGACTTTCAGCCTAACCAACCTCTCAGGGTTCTTGTAATGATAAAATGGAAAAGAAGTGGAAACCAACTTAGGTTGCCACCAGAAAAAGAGGCAGGGTATAAATGCAGTGCTATAATTATTATAAGCATGAAGATAAAATTGAAATCAGATTATACCTAGAAGCAGCTGGGCAGGAGTGAAGGCAGAGCAGGACATGGTAGTTTATGTGATGATTTGTATGAATATGATAAATAAAAACTATCCACAAATAGTTTCTACATATGCAAGTATGCAGATGTGCAGCAGAAAAATGAAGAATTGAGGCTGAGAGAAGTAAATTGGTCTGTTTGAGCCCTTACCATTTATGAGGCAATATCCAATGTGGTTCTGTGCCTTAGTCCCATGGAGTCTATTCTGTATGCACCACCCAGTGCAATGGAATATATAGCAGTAGCTGCTTACAAAACCAAATCAAAAGGAGCACAGTACCCCCTTGGATACTGCCCTTTATATCCTGACTTGCTGTCTGGAACCCTAATTAGGAACACTTTTCCTAGAGGATGAGGATATATTGCAATGCATTTTTACAGGTCCCACTTGTTAGTATATAAAAGAGAAAGGGTAAACATCCGTTGTCATATATGGAAGTCATGTGCATTATACAGTAATGCTAATTCTAATACTAGCAATAATAACAGTGTCTTCTAACCATATATTTCATGCAACCAAAAAAGGGGAGGAAGACTTAAAAACAAAGAAGTTGATTCTTGAGTGTCTAATTTATTTTTTCTTCCCAATGGGTTTTTGAAATGCAGTGCTCTCTCTTTAAACACACACACACTCTTATGTAAACATTGCATTACTTACATTTAAACCATTTAAAAATTAAAAAGATTACAACAACTTTCTGTAATACAGCCATAAAATTGCAGGAAATTATCATCTGCTGCTGCTCTGCATGGAGGTTGTACAAATAGACCTCAGCCATGTTGCTCCTTTGCTTGGAACTGGAAACATAATTTAGTCCTTTTAGTGCAGTTTAGCAATGATTCTGTTTTCACAACTAGACTTGTCATTTTGAAATATGAAGATTCATCCGCTGCATCTGCTGCTCCATGTACAGTATGATTTGATTCAGTATGTGAACATTACACAACATAAACAGCTCTACTTGCTTTAATGGGATGGTATTGCTCTAATGAGCATTTTGGAAGATGAGGTTGCAATCTATTGGGAACCTGAAATGGCTGCTCCTTTGCATATTGCACCTATCTGTTGGAAAGTTGAAGGTAAGCATGCACAAAACCAATTTGGCTTGAAAAACACCAATATATTTGTTAGGCATTTCTTCTATAACTGTGTTAAGCTTGACTATTTTGGCAAAGTCATCAACAACTGTAATCTTATCATACAAAAATGAGGAAGATATCCAATGACTTATGTCATCTTACGCATTCAGAACCAGCAAGAGAGAGATAATATTGATCAACATTTGAAAGTGCTTTATAAGTCAAGGGGAGCATCTTGAATTTAATATCCATCTGATTGGCAAACTGTGTGTATGTAAGCCACACTTGGTATGGTTTTGTCTTGTTGGATAAAATTCAGCAACAATTGTATATTTGATACATTTCTGTCTGTGTAAATGGATGACTTAGAGGACTTAAAAATAGACTAGAGTGAAGATTTGAATGAGGATATTTTGTCTGGCTATGAAATGGAACTGGGAAAAATAATGGAAAATTTATGAAAAATGTCTTTCTGAAACATATTTGATATAGAAAAAGTGATTAAACATTAAAGTCTGGCTTACAGTGAATATCCCATTTCCATCCCAGTACTCTTACTAGCAGTGTGTACCTCTCTAGTCAGCATCTACCATAGATTTCCTACTTTTCCTTGAAAGTAATGGAATTATCTAGGACTGCTTGTGTATATCAAAAAGGTACTGGGAGAAGAGGCAGCTCTGTGTGATTTCTGCTGCATTTCAATTTGTGATGATATTGCCGCTGTCTTATTTCTTTACGATTTTTAAGTAATGCAGTAACAACTGTTCCTGGGTAGACTGCAGTTAAAGGAGTACAAACAGCACAGGAATAGATAAAAAGGTATCAAAGAACAGCCATAGAAATCCAACAATATAAAACACCTGATATAGTTGATATATTTCTATGTTGTTCTTTGTCAAAAACACTTGTAGAGTGACTTTCATTTACTGAAGGTGAACAGGAAATTCTCCGTTGGGTTACAAAACAAAAAGACACAACACACAAGGAAAAAGGAATGAGAGTGAAGAAGGAAGGGCATTGCAGTTGAGGGAGAAACTTTCATGAGGGCTGGTGCAGTGGCTTTCTGACTTAAATTGATCTAGGATCTATTTGTCTTCCTGTCAGTCCAGGGTATTCACAAAACTCTTCATGTTTCAAAAGCAGCAATCTTCTTCCTTTCTGTTTTCTTCACTGTCCCTCTTTCATACTCCTACCTAGTGATCAGAATGTGGATGATCTTGGCCTTTGTCTCCTGTAAAACATCCTTACACTTGCTGATCTTTTTTAGTTCTTTTTGTGGATCTTATGGAAAAAGTCTCTTGTTTTTTCCTTTTATGTTATTCTCTTCTATTCCTTTGCACTAGCCATTGTAATAGTTTTTTCTTTAGGAAAGCTTCAGGAAATAGTTTGTTTCAGGAAAGCTACATTGTTTCAGGAAAGCTACATTCAGGATTGATCCAATTTCTCTTACCTTTTGCTTTTGTTTCTTTCCAGTCCTTAGAAATTGTGAGTGTTTCTTCTCTCATCCAGTCCATCTAGACTTTTTCTTTCTTGGTTGCAAGAATTGTCTTTTAGCATTCTTTCCTCCTAATGTCTCTCGGTTAGTCCACAGTTCTGGTTCATGATCAGTTGAGTTCAGAAATGCAAATCTGTTCTGTTTGTGGACTTTAAATTCCTCAGGAATGTTATTCAAGTTTATTTTGTCACTATGCTTCTGTTAGTGAGGCTTTTCAGTGAGTTCATGGGGAGTACCACAATCTGCTCTTGGCCTTCTTTTGGCAGAAAGAATCCAGATTCTGCATCACTTTTTCCAATTATTTAGTCTATTTGATTTCTGTATTGGCCATCTGGTGATGTCCATGTGTATACAGGCCTTCTCCAAGTTATAAAGGTCAGAATTACGAACAACCTATACATACAAACAATCTGCCATAAAACCTGTTGTTGTTGTTATGTCCTTTGCAACAGTGGTATTCATACTCTTCCTGAGTAGCTGGTTGAACATGCTATCTGAATTGGGTTCCTTGCAAGAGGAAGGTGGGTATAAATGTAGTGTAGTGTAATAATAATAGGAGGAGGAGGAGGAGGAGACTGATCCCCCAGATTTGACCATTCCACCTTGGGTGACCCTGCTAGAAGACTAGCCTAGTGGCAGTCTGGCTTCCTGGAGGCATTGTTCTTGGCTAATCTGATGCCCTTGAACCACCTTGATCTGTTCAGGTGTGCATACAAGAGGGAGACCTGTATATATGTATCAATGTTAAGAAGCCATTTGTGACCATTGCAAGTGTGACCCTCTGTATGAATTTTCAAATAGAGTTCATTGTGGTGTCAGGTGAGACAGAAGATGCATTATCCAGTCGAATGCTGTTTCAGTGTTACTGTACTAAGCTTGGGAAAATTATTATGCAATTGTTGAGAGAATAGATTTGAAATAAAGTTTAATATATGGGAAAACTATTGTAAAAGCTTTTGAATTAATTCAAATATTTTAATGAATGAAGATGACCTTTTAAACTCACCTACTTTTTAACTGGAATCTCAAAACAGTAGATTGACCTGGGGGGGAATAGTAGTTCACACATTGGAAAGACCTTTAAGATTAGTGTCTAAATGGAATTTTAAATTACGAAATTATCTCTGTACTGCTGGGCCCTGAATATATCAGCTTTGAATATTTAATTTAAAATCCAGCCTGTAGTTCTCTGTCTGTCTGAAACATTTGCAGCAGTGTATTTCGCTGTAACAGTGTCAGTGCAATGTGATACTATTGTGACCTTAGGCTGATAGAACAGTTGGCACTCTGTGTGTGTGGGAGGATATGTTGGTGTAAACTTGTACCCCGTTTGAAACAGTGTGTTACTGGTTGATGTACCAAGCCTCTGCATTTTTTTTCTGTGCCAAACAAAGCATGTGATTCATAACAAAGGACAAAATGTAGTGATGCAGTTTGGATGGTTTGAAAAGGGGATTAGATAAATGCATGGAGGTTAAGGTTATCAGTGGCTGCTAGTCCTGCTTACTGCTTATTATTTCCAGTATCAGAGACATTATGTTGCAGAAACCCAATTGGCAGGGTGCTAGCATGCTCACATCCTGCTTCAGCCTTCACACAAGCACCTGGTTGCCTGAAACAAAATACTGGAATAGGTAGGCCTTCTTCAACCTCATCTCAATCTGCCTTAGTTTGACTCAGGAGACTGCTAGCAAAGACATGCAAGCCTTTGTGGGCTAAACTTTCCTTTTGACAAAAAGACATGGGAAATCTAATGTTTTGCAATTACTTACTAAATATATAGTGGCTGATCCAGGTCAATGTGGACAGAAATAGGAAACTGGAAATGCAATCATTTAGTATCCATTGGCTACAAACTGAGTATCCATAGGAAGTGATATGATAGCTGTAATTAAGCATGTTTCAGAGTTCAGCCTTCCTGCCTAAGGTGGATTCTTGTTGCCAGAGTGGTGTTTCTCCTTTTCATTTTCATCCGGTGAGGCTGTGGATATGCCAAACCAGTGCCTGGCCACAACAGGGTACTGGATGGGGGCTCAAAATGGAAGCTTAGTCCAAACAAATGAGGATGCTGCCAGTGGGTGGTGCTTCTGCTGGATGCAGGGTGTTCAACCTGTTCTGGTTGGATTTGCACTCTTCTTGAAGAACAGATTCATAGCAGGGAGTCTTCCTTCAGCCATCTCTGTCACCTGAAGTTCAGGTCACTTCAGGAGCATAGTACTTTCTATCTACTTTGGCTGGTAGCCCACCTACAACACTCTCTGGAAAGGGATAGCCTGCTATCCGTCATCTATGCTCTGGTAATATCTCTATTAGATTGCTGCAAGCACTCAGGAAGAGGGTGCCCTTGATCAGTGTTCAGAAGTTGCAACTTGTGCAAAATGTGGCAGCCAGATTAATAACTGGAGCCAGACGGTCCAAGCATAGGACAGTAATTCTGGTTTACTAGTATTGGCTGTGTATATACTTCTAGGTCTGATTCAAGGTACTGATTTTAACCTATAAAGCCTTAAATAGCTTGGTAGTGCAAGACCTGTTGGAGTACCACTCCTGATCCATGTGCTCAATGTCTGAGCTTATTTTAATGCAGTGGGAGAACATTAACAAATTGCATATGCCCCTTAAATGAAAGAACCATTGTGGGAAACAGAGTCCCCATTCAAGAACTACAGGCCCCAGAGTTCTCTGTGAAGTGGGACTGCTAGATGAAATGTAACATGTATAAATGTGTCAGTCATCTCACAGAGATAAACAAAATCTTGGCTTTCAAAGGGTAAAACTAGATGTGGCTTTAATTATGTTAAACTCCTTCATAGTTGTTTAAATAAATAGCATGGGGTGTGTGTGAAAGAAAATTAGATTGAAACCATGGCATGTGGGGTGGAAGGCTTTAACATGCTCCCTGTTACTTCCCTTTGCCCTGTGAGAAAATTTACAATTACTCCTTTCTTCCCAGGGCTTATGCAGTGGATATGTGGGGTGGAGGCTGGGCTCTATGCTAGTTTCCACTCTATTCACAGTTGCTCATTAATTATCATCAGTCACTCAAGAGGTAATTTCAAGGCTAGTTTGAGCCAAAGTGTTCTACTTTGTAGCGGGTCGTGGTGGACATCTAGAAATTGCAATTTTAGCAAAGCTTTCAAAATATCACATATTAATTCTATTATCATTTTTTAAAAATTTCACATCCATCTAAGAATTAATGTTTATAAAGCATTTGGTTGTTTACATTTTAAACAAGAATGTGTGTGTTATAACAACCCTAAGAGCTACTGAACATGCTATCTGATATACAATCAAAGCTCCTGTGCTGTAGTTGATACTTGCTTTTGAGAAACAATTTACTTAGTAAATGCTGATTTGGCTCCAGTGCACCAAACCCTTTAAAATGATTGAATACTAAAGAATGCTAGTATAGGTTGGTATCAAATGGTGTTATTACATAAATTAAAACTGCTAAGGGAGCTTCACTGAACTGTTGTGCAAGCAGTTGTGCACATGTAACTGTTGCCCAACCCATTGCACAAACATAATGCACCGCTATGCTGGTGCAAACGTAACTTTAGCTGGAGATCTAGTTTCCTGTAGCGTATTATCATTTGTATTAGTAGAATGGTACAGTTAGATAATGCAAACAAGGTAACATGCCAGTATATCGAAAGCATTTTCTTCTCAATTGTTTTTATTAATCATAGCCAATCCTGATTAAGTTAGGTGCACCTAAGCCCCGTCGAAATGAGTGCCTTTAAGCTATTGACTGCAAAGTCTGGTTGTAATTGTCAAGACCTTTTTATTTAACCAGTATTTTAAAGTTAATTAATTTTAAAGGTATATTTATTTATTTATTTAACTCAGTTTAACCATGTTATTTTATACTCAGTCGTGGTGTAGCCAATTTATTTATTTGTTTATGATTGGTGGGGTTTTAATGTTTGTAAAGCATCCAGAGAACCCTCTGGGCTATTGGGGTGATAAATAAGTGCAATCAATCAATCGCTCAGTGAGAATAATGCACACCTGGGTTTCTCTGGACTGCATTGTAAAGCTGCATCCTTAAACACTCCAGGAAGTAAGCCCCCTTGGCAAGGTGGCATCGAGCTTATTCTTAGTAAATGTATGTGGGATTGCCTTGAGAAATGCCCTGTGCTCTGTAACAGGTAATTCTACCTTAAGGATTTCCCATCCTCTGCAAATTACTTTCCAGTCTTAATTCATCCACAGGGTATAACTTGCTTAATATCTTATTCTCCTAACTCAACTGTCATGATGACATTTTATGCATGTGCTTTACAAAAGAAATGGCCATGCTTGATTGTCATTGATGACTCTGTTTGAAATTGAGGACAAAGATGCCACTCTGTCCAATTTAGTCATGTGTTTGTAAATGATAAGCATGTGGTGCCAATTACTGCTTTTCTGTGTGTATTTGTTTGTGAACTAGAGCTTGTCCTGAACTTACTGTACTGATTGAGAAGCACTTGGAGAGATGGTTTCTTTCCTACTTCAGTGGATTAATATTTTCATTAGCTTACCATAGGACAATTCTAAAAGGATGAAAATGTATCTGTTTGTTTTCAAGAACTGTAAATAGGTTACCTATCCATGAAGTCCATGCTCTAATTTATTATTACAGTAATATTCCCGAGTTTTGTCAAGTATTCTTACCCAACCTCAGGCTTTGACTCTGGGCTCCATCTGTGTTGCTACATTTTCTTTTCGTATTAGCACAATGCCTTGCTACCAGCATATGCATGGAAATGTGATTGTAAAGATAGGTCATTGCTCAGTAGATAAGCAAGTGCATTTATACTTTTATTTCTCTTGCCTCTTTCTTGGTTCCCTCTGTTTTTACCTTGGGAACTTTGTCTTTGTTTCTCAGCTTCCTATGCCATTGAGCCTTCAGCTTAAGTGGATCCGGTGGGGTTTAGTTGGAATAAAACTTGCACAACCTTTCTTTAGTTAGAACTACAGGCATACATTAAAAATGCCAATTGGCCACATGGAGCTAAGTACTCAGTGGAGCTTCAAAACAAAATCAGTTTGTCTCTTTTACCCTCCTGTGCAGCAGTGGCAAGAATGTCACTGTGGGGGGAGGCAAGAGAGATGAAAGGGGTTGCTCAGGCTCCCAAAGTAGTCCATCCTTGGTATAAGAGATACAGACTTTGTTCAGCTTTTCTACGGAAAAATTAAATTGGGGAAAACAGATATTGCTCATAGTGAAATGTGCATTTTACTCATTAACTGGCCTTGCCAATCACAATCACTTCTTCATGACTTTGCTGTTTGCATACTGGAATTTTGTTCTTATGAATGCTTTATGAAGCACACAACCATGCACTTTATTCTATTTTTGTTCTTCATACTGGGTATCTTGGGGACACAACTTATTTTGGATATTTTTTTCTTAAAGCAAACTACTTTAGTTATTTCATAGAGCTCTTATTAAAGATAAAGCTTGATCTGATAATATTTGATGAAGATGAAAAGTTGACCCTGCTCCAGTTACATTTCATTTTTCCAAACAGATGCAGTTAAGTGGTGGCTTAGTATGAGTACATTTTTACTATCTTATGAAGTTCTGGTGCTTATAAATAGACAGACAATGCATAATTATAATACTACAGAGACTTCTGTATGTGAGAAGAAATGTAGTCATTTGTGACAGATAATAATTGCTTTCATTTTCAACAGTGTTTCTCACTGTTATTTAGGAAGATGTGATCAGCACAAGAATAAGAGAACACCAAGACTAAGCAGAGAAATTGCAGTTCTTCATTTGTAACATTCTACAGTTGCAGTCTGCTGTATCTGTTCTCTTCAATAAATTCTGTTTTGTGTGACTTCATTTATATTATTACTAGTTATCTCCAAAGTTAACACACCTTCTCGTTTTATGAATTAAAAATCTATTATGAAATCAGTTTTCCAAAAAATAGAAGATTGCAGTGTGCCATTTACACATGCAAATTATCTACTTAAGATCTTATTTACCATTTTATAACACATACTAGATGCCTAAATCAAATGTCACAATCATTATAATTATGAGATATGTGCATTTCTTCATGAATACCTTCAGAATACTTGTGCACACATGAGGGCTAGCCCCATGTGAATGCTTGGCAGGCATGCAGAAGCACTTGGCAGGGTGTGTGAAGCTGTAGTCTGAAGGAGAGGGTGGCGGTGCCACACAGGAGCTCTGTAGCTGGTTATTGACGTTTTCCTGGTTGCAATAGCACTTACAGTGACTTGCCAAAGCATCCTCTTCCCTTTGACCTTTCCATCTTTTCTTGTGTTAAAATCTGGATTGGAATGGATTGAAGTGACACTGTTACCACTTGATGCACACAAGGAACTCAGTGCTGTGAAGGTGCAAAATATTTTTATTGTGACACAAAAGTTGACTCAACAAAGATGTTCATACTGGGTGGTGGGTCACACTGGGGATTCACCCTTCTGAGTTGATACTTGATGGAAATACTTGAGTAAATACTTCAGCAGCCATTGCAATTGCAAGGCTTCTGTTGGGCTTGGCTCATCTAAATCCTGCATTGTTTGCAAAACTGTTGGAGTTGTGTAAAGTTGGATAGGGACCATTGCTGAACAGACATTTTCAAGTCTTGCTCAGTATTCTCCATTGGACTGAGGTCTGGGCTCTGCCTTGGCCATTCTAAGTTATTCAGATTTTTGTTTTAAAACCTCTCCAGTGTTACACTGACTGTGAGTGCAGGGCCATTGTTCCTGTTCCCTATAACTGAAACAGGTTTTCCCATGTGGTTGCCTTGTGTTTTGCTCCCTCCTGACCCATTTTCTAGTCCCTGCTGGAAAAGCATCCCCAAGACATGATGCTTGACTGTGGGGATAGTGCTCTCAGGATAGTGAGCACTGTTGGATTTCTGTTGTGCAGAGTTCCGTTTTGGTCTCATCTGACCAGAGAACTTTTGCCATGTGTTTGCTGCATCTTCCACACGCCTTTTTGCAAACTCTGAATAGTTTTTGATATGGGTTTATTGAAGCAGTGGTTTTCTTCTCTCTGCACTTTCATAAAGCCTGCTTTGTGGAATCACTAGGTGATAGTCATCCTATGGATGGTTTCTTCTGTCTCATCTCTTCAGGGCCTTCAGAATTGCCACCGACTTCTTGGTTGCTTCTCCTTAACTTCTCTGACTAATATTTTCCTTAAGAGGTCACTGGCCTTTGGTGAACAACATTCTCTAGGTAGAGTTTCATTGAAGAGGTATCCTTTCATTTTTGTAATAATGAATTTAAGGGTGCTCCATTCATTCAGAATTTGGAATTTATTTATTTATAAACAACTCTGTTCAATGCTTCTGCAAAGCTTTATCCAAGAGTTGTTTTAATGGCCCGTTTGCTTTCATGATGTTGCTTGTTTGCATGTTTTCCAACAAACTCAGTGACCTTCCAGAAACAGTTATGTAACTTGAGATTAAGTGGCACTGGAATTACACACAGATGGACTCTCATTTCACTACTATGTAACTTATGGAGTTGCACTGGAGTGTATTTAGGCATGTCACTGCAAAGGGGGTGGATAATTATGCAACCAACAAGTGCCTGTCTTTGTTTGCTTAATCATTGCAACACAATAAAAATATTTTTCACCTTCACTGCAGTGAGTGTCTTGTGTATATCATGTAGTATCAATGTCAATAGCAATTACATATACAAGTCACAACATGCTTCTGTAGAAGCATGGCTTAACTTCAGGTCTACTAACATGATTCCAAGGTGCTTCTGTAAGCCTACCATGTTTTGGAAAATAGCTGAATATGGCAGTGATAAATGATGTTGCTGAGCAAGAAGGGCCATGGTGCTGTACGTATTATGCTTTGTTTCTCAGTGCATGTTGTTTACTGGGAGGTATGCTTCCCAGAACCTCTGAGTAAAAATGCATAGAATTACAACTGTGGTGCATAGCTCCACTGCATTAAGTCTTACATCATTAAAAAAGGCATACTCCAATTGCATCATTACAATAACTTTGGAAAAGAATATGTTGCCTTATCGCCACCTGAGTCATTGGTGCAATACAAAATACTTGCAAGTCATAGCTTAATTCCTGGTATGCCTGATAGATCATGGTAGATCTCTCATAGTATATAGGCAGTGGAAGGGGATGGGGTTAGCAGGAAGAAACGGGGGCTTTCCTTTCACGTTTTCAAAAGAAGAGGCTGGAACTATTTAGAAAGCTGCCTGCCAAGCCTGACCATTGCTCCATCTAGGTCAGCATTGCCTGCACTGTGATTTTGGCAGCATCTCTCAGATGAGGGTCTTTCCAGGCCCTTTATGCAGTCGGTAGGGATGGACGCCTTTCTTAAGCTGCATCCCTGAACATTGTGCCTGCTCCTGAGCATCACTGTGCATCCTCTTCCATTTCCATCCGACCCTGCCTTTAGCAAGTTGCTGCATTTTCATTCATCTCTTTGGGTATTTGTAGCTTTGCTGAAAATCGAGCAGTCTTTCTTAACAGTTGAAATAATTGGTGAAATCTAGAATTCTTGTAGTTGTAGAACTAAACTTGGATTTCATATTATTAAGGAATCTGCCTAGGTATACTCTTCCTCTTTGTTTTTTTTTCTTCTCTGGCTTTTTATTTTTAAATACTGTGTATTAGTCATTTTTAAGACTACTTCTTTGATTACTAAGCATATTTACTAAGCCTAAGAAAGCTTTGGCTATTAAATATGTAAACAATAGTTTTATGCAAATATGTTTTTTATTATTGTATAGTTTTATTATTATTAGCCACTGGGGCATTTTCATGCAAGACTCAATACACTTATATGGGAGTAAGTAACCCCAGTCAGGTGTGAAGCAGGGATGGATATTTAAAGATTGCAGAACTGTATCTGTTCAGTGTTTCCCATCCTGTAGCAAGTTTCACACTTAAATAGGTGCATTCTCTTATATATAATGCTGCTGACAGAACCTACATTTAAAGGGAGAGAGATCTTAAAATTATATCAAGATGAGTCTGAAGTGAAATGGAACTGAGGTTGAACTGGGACTGAGACTTCCTTCCAGGTGGTACAAACTTACCTGAATCAGATTGCAAATATATAATGTTAGTTGATCGTTATGGTATATTTCTTAATAAATTCAGAATAAATTTTACCTTAAGCTTAGAATATAAAGGACAATATAATGAATAATGTCAAAGAACCTTTGCTGAATTACCCTTAGCTCCTTTGGGGAATAATAGGTCCATTTAGAAAATTTTGTTTACTGCATTCATTTTAAGAAGTTTAACAAGATCACCAACACTAGAACAGACTTGCTAGTTCTGGCTAAAGATGTATCTAATTTATGTATTTCTATGTGTTTCTTTCTATGTATGTATGTATGTATGTATGATCTTTCCACCCTGTCCATCTGCTCAAAGGCTCCCTGAGTGGTTTACAAAGCAAAATTACAATAATTAATATGAAGTGCATGAGAAAATCACATGAATGAAATTAATAAATGCAAAAAACAATAATACACTATTCCGCCCTCCACCACCACAGCTAAAACAATCCCAGAGGCACAAGTATAAATATATTAACAGAGAAAGATAACAAATATATAAATATTAAAATATTGAGAGAATAAAAAGCTTTTCACCTGTCCAACCAGTTGCCTGTGGGAAACCCACAAGCTGAATACGTGCATAGTAGCACAGTCCTGCTCATGTTTCCCAGCAGCAGGTACTCACTGCCTCTAATACTGGAGGTAATATATAGACATCATGACTAGTAGCCATTGATAGCCTTATCAATTCTAGTAGTCCCTTTTTGTTTTTACAACCTGAATAGTTTTCTGTCACCTACAGGTTTGGCCATCTACAGTTCAACCCTAACTGTAGATCAGTAATTAACAAGTGAAAATACACTGTTCTCAGTGAAAGATTCTTGAGGACCCCACTTCTTCCATCCTTCTCCACACTGCTTCCTGTTTTTTAACCAATTACTGATCCATGACAGTAAGCTTTGATTGCCTACTCCTCATCGATCCATGTTACCTCAGTATTTTAAAATGTGCAGTTAACATTTGAGTGACAAAGAGTTAACACTAGAAAGTCAAAACTGAAAACTCTGATTGTATAGTCCACAAATATGGCCTTAGTTCTGTGTTCTGTCCTTGAAATATTTAACATGCATTATTGGCAACCTGTTATTTTCTTGTCAGGTACTTCAACATTTTAAGTGCTTTTAGAGATCCTCTGGCAGGCTTGTCACAAAGCAGCCATCTTATTTTGTTTCAATTCAGTTTTCAAACACATTAGATCTTGTTTTAAATTTGATTCCCCTTCAATAACTTGTCAAATGACTAGTTCATACAGCAATCACAAGTAACTACAAGGTTCTAAGGAAAGACACAGTATGTTCAGAGTGATGAGAATGGAAAGAAAAAGGTTTGAATTTTTATGGAAAAGGTTTCCACAAAAGATGTAATTATGTGTGGGATTTAATGACATTCTTTTCATAGTCTCTTTGCAAGTAAGTAATATTTGGGTCTTATATACCTTTCTTAAATATTCAAAATACTTCATATGTATCTTTACAATACAGTTCAGTATGTTTCACAAGCCAGTCAGTGTCATAACCTCTGTGTTTTGAGTTAGAAGGGAATATGAGATCTGAAAATAGCCACCTAATAAGTTCATGCCAAGATGAGTTTTGAACCATAGATTGTTTGCGTCATATTTTTACCTTCAGTCAGTAAGCTATACCAACTCAGATAATGGGAAAACAACATTATGTGAAAAGTGAAAAATTTCAATAAGAATCGTATCTTGAACTCATAATGGTATATGTCCTATGCTACAGGGTCTTTAAGGTAAATAATGATAGGACTGTATGTGAGGCTAGCTGATAGGATGGGGAAGATTTAGAATTAATGATATATTCATCCCTTCTATTCAAATTGCATCTGAGATGCTTATGATAAGCTCCACCCATAAACACTGATCAGCTCTTAAAACTGCAGATTTGCACTCTGCTGTCTGGGTTTACAATGCAATTTGCCCTATATTACTGTTATTTATGTGATGTTGGCAGATACCTTGCAAATGCAGAGTTATTAAAATGGTAGGGATTATTTGGTCGGCTTGTTCTTTTGGAGAAAAGTTTATTTTTTTCCAAGTGATTCTACAGAAGCCCTGATACATTTGCTTGTTTAAAGATCATTTCACATGTTCATGTGAACCATGCCCTCTCTTTAGGCCTTACATGGTTTTCACAGGCTTCCATGATTACTGATTACACTTTAAAAGCATTGTTTTCTGAAGCATGGATGGGTTTGTCTTAGTGGCCCTCCAGATAGTGGGCTAGAACTCCCATTAGTTCTAGCCAACTTAACCAGGGGTGACTGAAGATTGGAGCTGAACTCCAAGAACATGTCAAGGGCCATGTTTTATCCATTAAGGTGGCATTTAAAAAGAAATTCAAGTTGATTTTATATATTCATCCAACCATGTAATGAATTAAAGCAATGAAGTTTGGAGCATGCAGCTTCTCTCATTACCATCCTGGTCCGATAAATGCTGATACATAGGTACAAAAGTAGGAGATCAGCTCAAAATCTGTTTCATTATTAACTTACACACAGTATAATACTTGTAATAAAAATGTATCTTCCACTTTCAAAGTTATCAAAAAAGTATATAAGGGCATGGGAATGTTTAGAAAATTTAAAATAATCATACTTCTCCAGGCTTTGTGAAGCATGATTAAGTGCCTCCTACTTAGCTTAAAAGGGATGCAGGTGGCACAGGGTTTAAACTGCTGGACTGGCTGATCGAAAGGTCACCGGTTCGAGTCTGCACAATGGGGGGAGTTCCTGTTGCTCCTTCCCAGCTTCTGCCAACCTTGCAGTTCGAAAGCATGCAAATGCACGTAGATAAAAAGGTACCACTTCGGTGGGCAGGTAACAGTGTTCTGTGCACTTCGGTGTTTAGTCATGCCTGCCACATGGCCACGGAAACTGTCTGCAGACAATCGCTGGTTCCCTCGGCTAGGAAATGGAGATGAGCACCGCCCCCTAGAGTCAGGCATGACTGGATGTCAAGGAGAAACCTTTACCTTTTACTTAGCTTAAGGGTAAACTGCTCTTTTTTTGGCGGCCGGGGGTGGGGGGGAGGTTGGAACTGGTTATTGATATAGGCTTTGATATACTTTTTCATGACTAATATGCTTGAAGTTGTTTTTTTTAATGCAGGAATAGATAGTTGAGCTTTGAGAAGAATCTTCAGTTTAAAGAAATATGAAACAGTATTGCTATAAGAAAAATATACCTGCTTGTTAACTTGGTATCAACAGGAATAATTTGAATTGGTGAAATAAAGTATCACTACTGTATAATTCTGGAGCTGTATGTTATTTGGATTGGAGGAGCAAACCAAACCATGTGGTTCTTGGGAAAGCTGGATTTAAGTTTTTCTTCCATCTTTTGTGTGTGTGTGTGTGTGTGTGCAGAGAGAGAGAGAGAGAGAGAGAGAGAGAGAGAGAGAGAGAGAGAGAGATTACATGCCCATAGGTGGAAGGAGTTTTTAAAAATGAAAACAGCCAATGGTGATTTTTTTCTATTTTAAACTGTCCTCTCTGGGGTTAATTTTATTAAAAAAATGGGTGGGGGAAAACTTAAATCATCTCCTGGCACTGAACTGCACCACATGTGTTTACAGGACAGCAGAAAATATTAGTGCACATTGATCAACCATGCGTGCTTTAAGAAATGTTTAGCCTGAATATGACACTAAAAATGGAAAAACTGTATCTTGGATCAGATATAATAAGAAATCATGGCTTTCTGCCAAAAAATGAGCTCTGAAGACTCTTGGTCTTGGGTTTACCTGCCTCCCCTCTCCTTTTTGGCATCTTCAGAAGGAAATTGACATCTGAACTCATGGGATTGTTGTTTATTGAAACTATGGTCTCGGAAAACAACCCAGCAGTCTTGTCAGAATGGAACTGTAGAGCATTGGAACCTCCTGACTTTGGACCCAGTTTAATAGAGCACAGTTCCTAAGCATGGACATCTTGTGAGACACTGGTAAATGGAAAGTTTTGAAGGGTGAGAAGCAAGAAGCAAGTGTGGCAGCTCATTCTCAAAGCTGAAATGGCTTCCTGTTACTTCCATTCTGTACTAGAATGCAGGATCATATTCAAAACATCTTTTTTCAAGGAAGGAATGGTAATTTTGATCAAATCTGTAATTATTTTTAATGATCTCCAAAAGGCAAATGGAAACAAACAAAATCCAAGCCAACATTAGTATCATTCATTTAGTGGATCTATTCTACCAACACTGGATACAGCTCATAAATATCTAGATATAATTCTAATGAATGTCACGTATATATGTATTTGGGTTGTTTACAGACTTCTTTTCATTTTAAAAAATAATTTTACAAATAAGGTAACAGAAGAAGAAAAAACATGATTTCTCAAAGGACAAAGGTGGTAATAGCAACAAAATTAAACACCTAAGGTTGCAACAGCAGAATTAAAACAATTTACTAAAAATCAAATGCTTTGTTGAATTATTTTAAAAATCTTTACTGGGCACTTAAAAATAAAAGCACCAGGTGAGTCTTTAGGGCATTTTATAAGCACGATACCACCATTCTTAGGTAGGCATTTAAAAGGTTGGCATAATGCATCAAAAATACGATAAAGCAAACACAAATGAGGTTTCAGGTGGGATAGGAGTATTAGATATTTGTGAATAGCACCCCCAGCAAGAAGCTGTGATCTGTCTGTCTGTCTGTCTGTCTATTTGTTTATTACATTTCTTCACCACCTGTCAGCTAAAATGCTCCCTGGGCTGTGAAAGCACCTAAAAGAATCTGAATTGGAAGAACTGCAAATATTAAACTGGTCCCAATTTACAGAATGAGATCTTTTGCTATGGAAAAATGTCTGGTTTAAGTGTCTTTTCTGCTTTAAATATGCTTCAGATTTGTAGAAAAGACCATTCTGGTTTGCAATTGCCATTTAAGCCACATTTACAAACCTAGACTAGTTTTAATAACTCCAGTTTTAAAGCCATAATTGAAATTGATTTGCTTCTTTCCCCCTTCCCTAAGTAAAAGTAAATAATTAGGGCATGACTGACTGCTTTTTTAGTTTACCTTTTTGTTAAGGCGGATAAAGGTTATTTTCATGCATACTCATTGCTGGCTGATCACTCTGTTCCATGTCAGAGGAAGGCTTGAATAATCTCTTTGAAGGCAGCATTGAAGCAGAGAATTAGCATTCTCTCCAGCTGTACTCCAGTGCACACAGGTTGGTTACTCATTTGCCATTACAGAGTTTTCATAAGAAGAGCTGAAAAGATGCCTTCCTTCCCTTTGGAATACAAAATTAAAGGTGAAGGGAGTAAGGATAGTATAATGAGTGTTAATTAACCATGAAAACATCTATATTGTAATTTTTTAAAGCGTGTGCACGCCACCTTGTATACAAAAGCATTTTATACATACAGGGGTTGCCCTGGACAAAAATTCCTTGGTTCAGTTAAATACTTATTTAGCCATTACAAAAGCCCTACTTGTTATTTGACCTCAAAAGACAAATATAAATATTCTAAAGCCTGTATAATTCACAATCTTATAAGAGAGCTATCTGATAATAGAATTTAATCTCATTTCTAAGGTTTTTTTTTAATAATGGGATGTTGCAGAAAGTATTAACAGTTGTAAAGCAGCATGTGAAGAGAACCTTTGCATCTGATGTGAAACTTTGTACATTACCATGTAGCATAGAGCCAACTACCATTTTTTTTGTGTCAACCATACTGTTGTCTGGAATTACAGAAAAGGTAGGAATTAACTGCTTACAGTAGGTAGTCTCCCCGCTCCCCCTGCCCACACACGATTTCATACTTTGAACAAAAGGAAAGAGGCAGCCACCGAACATTACCATGAAGGCAGACCTGCTCAACAGATTTTTGTCTTTTCAAAAGATATTTTGAGCACAACTTGTCTTCAAGGGTATTCTCGATGGCAGAAAGATGTGCATAGAATCCCAGTCTCTGTCCCTTTCCCTGGAGCCTAAAAATGATGTGTTGCTGCTTTTGCCTCCAAGGTAAGCTTCTGAACTCTGGAGCACTGAAAGGGGAAGGCAGTGGCAGGAGCAGTTAAGAGTGCCTTGTCTTTGAGCAAAATCCTTGAGCATTCAGCTGGAATGCTTGCAAAGGCTCATCTTCTTTTGGAGCAAGTGGTGGAATGAATACCACTTGAGTCCCTGAAGCATTTGCAGGATTGTTTTTAAATGCTGTAACAACATTAGGCATGTTGATGCTATATGTACAAATTCTCTGCTAATGGTAAGAGCATTTGGGAAAATGTAAGAAAAAGCTGTCTGTAAAATTGTGGAAGAAAGCAAGTGGAATAGTAGATTACCTGTCTACTTCCATGAATGACTTAATGCAATATAGCAAATATGTATGGGATGACATATATAATACAAAGAGTAACCTTTAAAGTATCACGGTTGTGTCACATTTAGAACAGTGTGTTTACTTTCTGTTACTAGAATGCTGACAGCCGAGCTGAAAACATGTACTTTACATGATGATATAATATTCTTTGACATAACATAAGTATTTCAAAGTGTGTATTCCGTAGGCAGATATTGTCACATTACGCACCAATTGCTAGAGTGGGATGGGAGCACAAATGTTTCTGTAGCTTTTGCTATGAAGCTGTAAGTTTAAATTTTAAGGTAATAGGATTATGGTAAAAAGAATTGTAGCACTCAGTTTAACTATCATTTTTCCCTATAATATTGTATACCCTAGATATTAGGAAGGTAGGCTAATTTAACATGTTTTAAATTAATTATTTGTGCTTTATTTTGGGTTTGTGCTTAGCATCCTATTATGGGATCTTCAGGTTAACCTGAGCAATTTTAGGAATTGGAGGTTCTTGTCCATGCATTGTCTTTCTCTAGGAAGAGACTGGGAAACCTTTCCCTTTTACCCTACCCAAATCTCCCAAGGATTGCATTTTTTCAGCTAAAAGTCTTTTGGGGTGGCAGTGAGCACAGCCAAAATGAAAGACCTTGTTTGTACACACATGCATGCCTCATTCCCAAGCAGTCATAAATGACCTCCTAGGCAACCAGCATTTGCAAAAATGGTCAACTGTAGGAGTCATCTTATTCCAGCAATCAGTTGAGTAGCATTTCCCCTATGACTGAGGTGGAACTGATTGTTCTGTTTTAATTGTTTGATGGCTCCTTTCTGCCTAAGTATGAGGAAGCTCTGCTGCCTTCTGGCCTTTGGCAGCTCTCCTTCAGTAGAGGAATATAAGCTGGATCAATCTTACAGAAAGTAAGAGTGTTTTAAGAGGTTTAATAAAAACAAGATTTAGTAAGTAGCTTTGCAAAAATGCAATTTCTGTTCTTTCTCACACAGACTGTTTGAGGTCAAGCTGCTTCTTAAGCATTTAACAGCATGATTCCAAAGCAGGCTTTATTTTAATTTTCTTTCATCTGATGCAAGATCAAAAGAGAAATAGAGATGAGTGAGATACAGTGAATGTAGCTTGTGTCCTGCACTGTAGTATTATATCTGTGAATATAGCATGTTTAATTCAGTGTGCTGGCATGATTTCAGCCAATTTTTCAATGCCTGGCTTTTGAGAACTCTGTGAATATGAAAGCAATTTTGCATAAGAGTAATCTCAAGTCACTCTAATACTGATGCCATGAAACATCATGTTTCTTAAACCTAATTGGGGGGAAAAACTCATTTTACTTCATGTACAAAGACTAAAATTTCAAAACACAACTGCTGGATTAAATGTCATCCAGTTGTGTGGCTATATTTGTTAATTCTATCTTAACCAAAGCATTTTCTTCCATCAGGTGAGTCCTCCTCAGGAATATACAGCTGAAAGCTGGTAGCATCAAAAGACAACACACTAATTCAAGTGATATGAGCTATTTGTTTGTGTTTTGCTTCATGTTGTAATGGTACACTGCTTTGTTTTTAAAAACCTTTCCCTGTAGTATGCTCAGATTGCATTTCCACAGCCTTCATGGGCATATAATCACACCCTTATGGTCTCTCTTAATGAAACTGAAATAACTACTTCAACTGCTTTCTCTTTCACTGTGAACTGAAAGGGCAGAAAAATGCAGTTCTCTCAGCACTGACTTAACCATCTTGATTGTGAGCATAATATAGGGAATCCACAGCCGCTAATGAGAAATTGTATCCTATGCAGTCATCCTTCTGTGCACTAAGGGGCTGCAATAAAGCCTATTAGCATATTGCACAGCCCTGTGGCACCTAAAAATTAAATATAGCCATACCATTGGAATGAGTTCATGTTTTGCCTTGACTAAATGATGTTAGACATTTCTTTAGAGAGCTTTATTTTTTTTCTTTTAAATGAAATAAGTCTCCTTTTTAAACAAAAAAAGTTCGTGAGAATATAGACTTTGTGGGCTGGCAAGATTAACTGGGTGATACCAACCAAACAGAGCAATTCTAGAAGGTCCCAGAGTCAATGCCTGGCATCTGCAGCCAGGGCGAGGAAGGATCTGAAACCCTGGAGATGTTGCCTGTCAGTGTTGTCAATGGGCTGCGTGAGATGAACCAGTGTTGGATTCAGGACCAGGCTGCTTCCTGGGTACAGGTGGAGCAGTTTTTCCTAGGTGATGCTGAAAGCAGAACCACTGATATGAGGAGCAGATTCTTTGAGAGATACCAGTTAGCTCTTGAACTAACAGAATCTGTTCTTTTGTTGTGCTTGTTGCATAGCAGAATTTGCCAACTAAGAACAAAAGTCAGAATTTCTGTTATATATGAACTAAGTATGTAAGTTTTGATTTAATCCTGCTTATCCTTTCTTAACATCAGACCAAGTCTGTGAGGAAATTGAATTCAGCTGACCTCATGCTCTTATGATAAGAGGGTGGTTCAGAAATTATCTTCCACCATGTGCCAGGAAGGCAGGTAGGTCACCAGATGAACATTTTAAGTGTCACCTTCAAATTTCTAAGCCTTGTTGCACTGAAATTATGCAATTGCTATAACCTAGATAGATATTTCACCGTTAAGATTGTGTGTGTGTGTGTGTGTGTGTGTGTGTGAGGTTCCTAATGATTTAGAACTTGAGAAGATGAACCAAAGCAATTAAAGGGGTTTATTAGTAACGTAGTACTCAAAATTGGGAAAAGTGCTCCTCAATATTTAGCTGTTTATGAAAAAGTGTTATTTGATGGGAAGTAAATATAGAGAGCTTGAATTATACCAGATAATTCTGAAATAAATTAATATGAGATTTATAGGTTTGGCTTGATGGCTGTGATTTTACTCATTCCTCTAGAGTATTAATATATGAATACATAGATTTACTTTTTAAAATAGATTTCTGTAAAGGGTTCCCTGCAAAACTATGCATTCAAACAACAGCAGTCCTCACCTGTATGTGTATTTATACATGACATTTCAGAAATGATGGTTAGGCCAGAAGTATTGGATCTGTTTTTAAATCTGATTCAATTGCTAAAAATAATTTACATGATCCTTGTGTATCTGCACATGCATTAAAGACTGTCATTTACTTAAAGTGATCAGTGAATATATGCTAATCCTTGTGACTAATGGTTTTGCAAATTCTTAGTGTCTTCCCTTTAAAATAAAATAACAATAAGAAAGAAGTCCACTGTGGCAGTAGATAAGAAGAGAAATGACTTGCATGTTAATTCCAGGCATTTAAAAGTGGATTTCAAGTCAACTGTTCTCTTGTTGAGGTGGTCAATTTAATGGTGTGAGTCTTGCTGTGTAAGCTGTATATGGGTGACATTTGGAAAAGGTAATAGAATGCATTCAGGCAAGTTCGCTGGAATACTCGTTTCTAGGGAGAAATACTTTATTTGTGATATATTTGAATTTCTGGTTGAAAATAGTTGAATAAACTAATGTTATCCTGTACGTTTTGGTATATGTTCACCATAAGCATTAGCTTGAATTAATGAAGATTTAATTTACAACCTCGACATGAAAGAAATAGTTTTTGCCGAATCACTTTGATATAATTCCCTCTTACCTCAACCTTAAAATGCCCATAAAAATGTTAAAGGAGGCATTTAGTGAAGATATTTAAACATCGTCTTTCTTTACTTGCATTGCTTAACCTCACACCTTTTCTTAGGAACATACAGCGTTTCAAGTGAGAGATCCAAGATGTACATTAAAATACAGATTTACTGAAATGCCTATCCATATGCATGGCATCTAGCATAGCAGAGTGACAAACTACTTTTTTTGCATGGTATATAGCTATTATTTTGTTATACAACATTTCTTTCTGTCTCTCTCCCACCCTTTATCTTTTTTGTATATGCTCCTTGTGCTTGCTTACTTGAGCTTCCAGCATTAGCATGGAGGACCAAATATTTTTCTCCATACATAATTGCCTTTTACCCATTTTGGATACTAATGATGGTCTCTTTCAGTCCATAGTGTCCATTTGAGAGGAGAAGCATTCCCTCCCCTGCCCTTGGTCATCCCAGGTTTGTGAATACAGAGAACTGCTTATGAATGGAAAATTAGGATATTGGAAACTATTTTTCCCTGGATTCCTGTGGGACTCCACTGCTTGTGTTCCTTCACAGGGAGAAATTGCCATTTATTTCTACTCCCTGCTTAGCATTGTGTGTAAATACAGCCACTGTTCCTTGTTCTGACATGTGAATGCCGCTGGCATCTAGATATAGTTGCAATAATATTGGAATGATCTGTTACCTGGAGCCACTCAAAACAAGGTAGAGTGTGGAAAGAATATTAGAGAGGATGAGACAACAGCATTTAGTATAAAACACTACTATCGTCTCTGACATCTGAACTTTTTCTTTCTCTGTTTCCAGGTAACTCTGACAAATGGAAAATTGTTAAACTGCAGCATTTGAAGATCATTTGGTGAGTTGAAATTGTACTAACCTTGAACCTTGCTCTCTCTTTTTGGTCACAGAAAACATGAAAGTCTTTCATGCTGCTACTGTTCCTGATATTATTCATATCTTCTGCTTTCAGGATACAAATGCTTCCGAGATGTCTTATGAGTTATGTAAAAATGCATTAATAAAATTACAAATACAATCAAACTGTAACAAGCCAATGGGATCCTTCCCAGAGGGCTCTTTGTGGTAGATGACCCTGTGTGAAGTATGAAGGAGACAGTCCAGTTGGAACGGATTCATGTCTTTACCGCTTTTCCTTCCTTTCTTTCCTGGAATGCTTCCCACAGGGCAGTTAGTGTTAGAATATGATGATATTAAGTGTTTACAGTACTTTGCTATAAACAGAGTTGGATACACAGGCCTGCACTGTACTGTTTTATAGTATTTGAGAGGAAATGGAAAGAAGAGGAAA
The DNA here is from genome assembly GCF_004798865.1 of Varanus komodoensis. Lineage (NCBI taxonomy): Eukaryota > Metazoa > Chordata > Lepidosauria > Squamata > Varanidae > Varanus > Varanus komodoensis. The sequence continues at coordinate 5,743,820 of NW_025335408.1, read as the reverse complement.
ACAAATGAACAGTGATACCACTTGTTAAATACAGGCATACCCAGGAGCTATTATGGGTTTGGTTCCAAACCACTCCAATAAGTCGAATTGCAGTAACTTGGGTCACATATACTTATACTGTTGACTGACTGGCACAAGAGGTCTAGCTTTCAGCCTATCTCAATATTCAATATAACCTTCTCACCAAGCTTAATCATTTCTATCTTCCTCTCATTTGAAGGCTTGGGGGCCATTGTAGAGCTATTACAGTAATTGGGCTAATTTGCACACTTATTGTTGTGTCTCAGGGAATAAGGAGACCCAAGGGGAGGGAGAGACAGGGAGGAACTGCTGGTCAATGGAGCAGCCAAAACACCCCAAAACAGTAACAGATCACAGTAACATCAACGGTCACAGATAAACATAACAAATACACTGTACAATAATGAAAACATTTGAAATACACTATGGATTGCAAGAACTATGTTACCATAACAAGACAGAGACACAAAGGGAGCAACTTGCTGACAAGGTGCGTGGTGCAGGGTCATGTACAGGAAGCGCGATAACTGCGAAGTGCAATACAATGATGGATGCCTGTAATGTAGTATAATGCTAGCACTTGGCCAAATGGAAGGCTATAGATGGAAACAGTTTGAGGATCAGAAGAGCCAGATTATATCAGTATTGCAAAGAGCAATAGTCTTAGACATTGTTTGGATGTCATAGAATGTGGCTGAAAATGAGTTTTGGGAGCTCTCATTTACTATTTAAATTAACTTCAAGTTAGAATTATACCTGAAACCTGAGCTCTGGTTAATCTTAACTAGTTTACTGAAACAAGCAGTTTTGATAAGCCGATGTTTAAAATTGGTTTGCGTAAGTTAATCATAGTTATGAATAACCTCAGTTTGTTCAGTTCAAAATATTTCTGAACTGCAGTTGGTAAAGTGGAAGTGAAACCTTCTATACTTTCTAGTAGCTGTGTCAGAAGTGGGAAGGTTGGGAATGAGCCACCAGGGCGACATAATGCTAAACCATAGCCAGGGATTGTTCTTGGTTTCAATTTACAGCTTATTAAGAGAAGAATCAGCCAGGGGTGCTGGTTCAGACATAATGCTAAACAAACTTTTGGCAGCGGTTTCTCAGTCTGTTTACTGCTTCTATTAGCAGGAAAAGCCAAGCAGGAGTGATTCGGCTCATTACAGATGAATTGCGGTTACACACAAACTGGTCCTTGTGACGCAAGTGTCAAGTGCAGGTGTCCAAATGTCTTGGATCTTTTTTGTTTCCTGTCCTGTGTTTCTGGCCACACTGCCTCCTTCAGGATGCTCCTTGGACAATAACTGGTGACTGTTCCCTACCTTGGGGCTGTATGGCATGTTTGTTAAGAGCAGGATGCTGTTTGATAAAACTTTTGAACTAAGCTGTGACCAATGATTGAGGATGGGATGGGATTTCGGAAAGGATTAGACATTCCATCACTTCCTATCAAACATGACTCTTCTTGAAAGTATTTTATAATGTATACTTGAATCCTTTGGAGGAGAGAATGAAAATTCTATTCTGTCTTGCAAGTTTCACTGGAACAGAGAACATTTGTTTAATATTAATGATAGATTAGACATAGTGGAGATCTTTGGTTCTCCTCTTATAGATGGATTCCCACAGCATCAATAATTCCTTTTTAGAGGCTGGCTGAATCCATAATTTGTTGTTCAAACTACTTTTCAATTCAAGCCAATACTATCATGTTTGGAAACCTTTCTCATTTGAAGACAGTCTTCTTGTATATGGAATATGATTTTGTTTTGAGCTGGGATACATTGGAAAATTTGAAAAAAGGCTTATTATAATACTTGCCATCCTCTGTTGTCTAGAAAGAATGAAGGCAGGCTAAGGCATAAAGAACTGATTTCTCTGCTGACTCCTGCAGAAGGTCTTTCAGAGATCGTAGATAATATATTGCTTTCAAAGTACACTGATGGATCCCCTAATACTTGTATCATGGAGGTCTTTAATTAATAAATGATTCTGTAACTTTCTCATGAACACTTGAGTTTCTAAAGAAGATAGTTGAGCATAAAACGCTGTCAGTGAACTTTATGTTATAGACCCAGCTATGTTTATCATTTGTATAATTATCACTCTCAATTAGCTCTATTCTAAGCTGTTTAAGGCAAAAGTACAGTTATGCTGTAATTTATTTTTCCAGATCTGAAAATAGACAAGAAAGTATTATGTGGGCTAAATTGGTTTGTACTTTAAAATTAATAATTCCAGAATGTTTTTAATTAAAAGAAAAGGAAGGATGGCTAAGGCCCAGGAAAGCTCAAAGGCAGTGACATTTTGCTGCACTTCTAATAGGCTCAGTTGGTTATACAACTTTAATATAAAATCTATATTATGTAATCTGTTAAGGGATTCTGTGGCAGAGTTTCTGATTAAGTTTCTGGTTCCTCTTTGGTTTCACTGATGAAAAGAGAATGCTCAGAATTATTTTGGAAGAATGAAAGGAGGAAGATGGAAAATGCAGTTAAATGTAAGGAAGTATAAAGTGAGGCTTGATGGAATAATAGCTCCTAATTTCACATATTCACTAGTGCCATTTAAGCTGGTGGTGATTGATCAGGAAAGTGGTAATGGTTTTGTGTAGAAAGCTCAGTGGAAATAGTGTCCCAATGTGTGGCTAGTGGGTAAAGGCAAATTCCGTGTTGGGGATCATTAGGAAAGGAAAGGAAAATAAAATAAAACTGTCTATCATACCTTTATATAGATACTGCAAAATATAGGAAGCTGCAAATGTGCCTTTCCTAGATAAGGTCCTTGGGCAGGTGTTGGCCAGCCTGCTCCAGGCACTTTCCTATGAGGCTGATTATCTGGATACACTTCAGTTCAAGTTTGACTCAGGTTTTGGAATGGGAACAGCTATTATATCCTGTATGAGAAACCACCCAGAGTGATTGTTACCCTGTGGATATTCTAGGAACTTTTAACATGTTCAGCACCATTAACCACGGGATCTGTCTGGGGCAACTGTCTGAGTGGGTGGGATACTGCGTTGCAGCTAATCCCTTCCTACTTGGAGTGGCTCAATCCAGAAGGTGGTGCTTGAGGAATATTTTTTTGGCTCTGTGAATTCTCTCAGAGTGCCTCAGGGGTCAATTCTGTCACCAGTGCTCTTCAACATCTAGATGAAACTGTTGAGTTCTGTAACCTGGAATAACCTTTACTTTGCTTTTTCCACTGCATAGGGCAAGCCAACTAGTGCCCTGCTGTGTCAATGTACTGGATGAAAGTCAGCAAAGTGAAGCTCAGTCAGACAAGACTAAGATGATGCTTAGGTGTTTCCTCTTGTGCTGCTTTTAACCTGTTCTAAATGGGTTTGCACTCGCTTTGAAAAAGCAAGTTTTTTTATTTACAGATTTGATTTAATGGGGAAGGTGAGCTTTGAGAAGATATTTAAAGGAAGAATGGGTTTATATTTCATATGTTACACAGCCAAAGAGTGTGTAAGGGAAATCCAAGTTAAACTAGGAAGGGTCTTCAAAACATTTCTTCACTTTCATATTTTATTTTATTTTATTTTATTTTATTTTATTTTATTCTGATGGCATTAAAAAGTTGGTATGATGCTGGGAAAACACATTGCAAAAGAAGGTGACTAAGTAGAAAAGTGATGTAATTTGTAATGCTTAATAGAGTTTTAAAAAGTGTGGAAACTTTCTGAAGAACCCTCATACATAGGATGCTTCTTGTAATCCTGACCCCATGTCCCTGTCTGTGCTCTTTGTGTGCATGTTGTTGTACAAGATGTAGCAAAGGAACAATTTGAGTATTTTCCTTTCTTCTGTTAGGAAAAACACAATACCACAGAAAAGCCTTCCAATTTTCAGGGAAGAATCTATTGGAGGAAGAAGGGTTAACCTCCCAAGCTTTTCTAAAGGCTGTAGCTGGATTTTCTCTCTCTCTCTCTCTCTCTCTCTCTCTCTCTCTCTCTCTCTCTCTCTATATATATATATATATATATATATATGGGGTGAGGGAACTTCATTCAACAATATATTTTGTTCCTGGAAGCCTACTGCATACTGTTCCATCTTGTCACATCCAAGGCAGGTTTTTTTTCCCCACATGCTTTTTCTGAGAACTATGCAACTATATTGTAGCTGAATAACTGACTGTTGTGGTGCCCCTGGGAATATGTGTTTGGCAGCATGTTTCCCACTGCCTAGGAACTACAGACCTTCTGCCCAAAGCAGTGGTTTGTTTTCCAAAGACTTACTATTCTCCTAATACAGATGGCAACAGAAATGGGACCAGCGTATGTGAAAAGAATGTCTTTGCTCTTGTATTCCACCCAAACCTTTAAGACAGGCCAGAAACACTCATGTTCAGTACACTGGCTGTCTGTGTACAAATAAAGGTTTCAAGGACCGTGGTGGAAGCCCCTGAACTTTGCAATTCTCTTACGCACAGCAATGCCTGTGTGCCTTCTTCTGAAATCAGGATATAATATTTTCATTTGGCTGCATTTGAAGAGACAGAGTAAGGATAGAGTTGCTTGCACTGACTGCTTTAGATGTATGTGAGCACTTTAGAGGAGTCCAGCAAATATGTTGAGGTGCAAGTAGTGAACGGCATACAAATTTTGTAAATAAATAAATAAAATAAAGGACTTTGTAGCACATTGATCTAAAAACAGTTTTTTTGTCATAATTTCACAGAGATCATATAGATTTGATGCATTTGGTTCTCTTTTAATCAAGTTTATTTTCCATGTTAGTACATTTTTGTCTGCCACTTGTTGCTGTCCCAGTCCCTTTACTAAAATGCAGATGATTTGAACCTTTTAGGATCACACTGTACTGGCTTATTCATTTGCAACCTGATATTTTTAATTTTTGACTTTTTAATTTTTGAACTTGCTAAACTCCCCATGGATATAACCAAATAGCTCTGATTGTACTTTGCAGTTTAAATAATTTCGATTGAATCACAATGTATCTACTGATATTAATCTACAGATATATAGGAAAACTTATGCAGAACAATGCATCAATGAAAGGGCTGCACCAGATATCCACAGTGCATATTTTTGGGATAAAAAGAAGCTTTGGGATAGCTAAAACATTACCAGCTGAAAGACACCTGAACATGTACCCATTTCACACCCGTCTGTTACTGTTCCCAGGCCCAGCCATCTGCAGTGTTGACACATTTTTTTTCTTTCTTCAAAACTGGCCTTCCTGTTAGAGTCATATTCTGATTTTTGGTATTATTAGCAAGGAGACAAATATTTTTAATAACAAAAATAGTATTTGTTATTTGTTAATAGTATAAAACTACAGCCAATCAAGTTGCAACTAAGTTAATTATCCAGTGCTACCTTTTTGGATTTCTTACTTGTAGGGGAACCAGGAGTGTTGAGTATGCAGACTATGTATATGCCTATACCCTGTTTCTGAAATGATGAAAAAGCCCTTTTAATGTGATGAGAAACAAGGAGGGTGTTCTCTCTGTGTGTTAGCAAAATGTGCTGCTACCTGGCACCATTTCAGGTCAGCTCCAAACCATCATAGCATCAAGAGATCATATCAGTTTGGTCATTAGAGTTTTTAAGTGCATGTTGAAATCACTTAGTTTTCCACATTTGCTTTTGGATGTCGGGATTGGCTTGTTGTAGTTTCTCTTAAGATAGTGCCGTATAGGATGATGGCAATGTTGCCAATTGTAATTTGGGAAGTAGTTTGCACTTCTCTGTGCCCCTTTATGCATCTGATTTCAGCTGAAAATATTCAATGGATTTGTGTTTCAGAATCCATAATGGTTTTGAACTGATGCTAAGCATCACTTGGAAAAATCAATTAGTCTCTAAACTAACCATTTCATGATTAATATACTACTGAGAGGTGACAAATTAGTGTGTCTCTGGTTGCCTACTTACATTTAGAGTTTTCTGAGAGATCCATATGCAGAATTATCATATTGCTGATTTTGTCAGCATCTGGGATCTTGGCTAGTCTGAAAAATGATACTAAATACAATAATATGTGGCTATTTGGAAATTAGAACGACAAGCCCATCTTTTAAATTCACTTCCTCATTGTGTGATGCACCTTGAAATACCATGATTTCAAATTATGGCTTTCCTCAATTTCACATATGAATCCTAACAGTTGCCTAGAAAACCTGTCTATGCTGTCAAGGCATTTATAAATTGAATTGTTGTGGTATTGGCATCTTGAATCTTTTCTCCATAGAATTATTATGCCTATCCCAAACTGTTATTTTATTTACAGCTATATTGTTAATGTTTGTTTGTCTAAAAATTAAAGGAAAATCTCAGATTTGGATATTTTGCAATGTAAGCTATGCTTGATTATATCCTGTTATCTGTTTTGTAAGCAATTCTTACAAATTCAAAGTAACAGTGCTTTTTCTAGAAAAATTGATATTATTCCTTGAGCTATGTCTCAATAATGAAATTTAGATAATTAGAAAAGCTTTAAGAAGTCAAAGCATATGTGCTTGATGTTTTTATCTTGCCTAGGAAGTAATGCCATAAATAGACTGAGTATTCATAGCTGAATAGTCAGGATTTCAGAAATTCAGCACCATGGACAGTTCCTTAAACATTCAGACTAAGACCTGGAAGGGCTACATCACTTCAATGAAAATGGAGCCACAGTCCTCCTTTGGGTGGGACTCTTGCTAAAATGGCAGCCAGGTGTCTAATTTGTCTTTCCCTGCCTAATGTTGTATACAGCTAGTATTGTACTAAATTCAGCACACCAAGATGCATGGTTCACCCCCCGCTGAAAGAGATGTATATTTTCTGCTTCTTTTTGGCAGAGATAGGGAAATTTTGGTAGAAGTTAAAAGATAAAACATGTTTAAGCTATTTTATAACTCTAATTATTTAGGTGAGCATCAAAATAACTCCTGAGAATTGCCCTGAAATTTACCCACCATTCAAAAGAAGCAATTATTTTTTTGCCCTTACCCTTTTGAAGACCTTCAGATCACATTGTCAGAAGAGCTACAATTGATTTGTATCCAGCTGCTACAATACTTAAATTTCTTCCAGCAGCAACATATGATGCTAAAAGCTGAGAAGGGAAACACAAAAAGAGGGCAAAGGTCAGTTTTACTAAGTGTTATAGGAGAAGAATATGGATTCAGTGGCAGTTCTGCATTTGATATACTATCTTTAGTTTTGCCCTATGACCTTTATATGTAGATTTTAAGTTCTTTGGGACTTCCTAGGAAACAAAAGCTCAAGACCATTGTGCTCACTACATTACAGCATCCAGAAAATGACATTGTGCTTGAATTTATACAATTAGCATGAAATTAGCCCTTCACCAAGAGTATTTTTTCTTCCTGTTTTGATTTTGTTTTAAAAGATGCTGCAGTTTCACTATACTGCATAAGTGTTTGCATGGTATGCTCTAATTGCTAGTGAATTGTTTACATTTCTTCTGGAATTTACTAAGTTTTAGTTGGCCCCATAGTGTGCAAATGAAGAGAAAGAAGACTTATTTATACAAAAGGAGATGTCAAGAGTAGAAAAGATTTCTTTGATCAAAATAAACGACACAGTTCTTAATAGAATATATTAGCATTTTCTAGGTTTATACTAGTATGTATATCCTGGCTGAGATACTTCCTGTAAAATTGCAGTGCTTTTCAGCTTTCATTTACCTCCTAAGACTCATATAGTTGTTCTGAGTAGATACTAAGTTGCCATAGATGTTTATTGCCATATTATCAGCAAATATATTGTCAGTAATTGCCAGCATATTGAAATAATTTTACTTACCTTTATATATGATTATATATGCATTTCATTAGTATCATGTTCTATATTATTTGTACCATTTCTATATAATACCCATTTAATAGCTTGTGTCTTGTTGCAAAATCAGTCATTAACAAAATCAAGAGTCTTAAGGCTATAAATAAATTCCTGGGGTGGCTTGAGTTTAATGAGTATATGAATCCCACGAGTTAACATGACAGAAGTATAATGGCTCCAAAGGAGATAGCAAAGCTGGTGATGGCAAGAGGGCAGAAACCCAGCAATCAGGACAGTTATCTGAGCATGATATCTCCTAATCTCATCAGACATGTATCCACATGTGTTATAACACTGTTGTTCTTAGGAAAAGATTCCTACCCTTGCTCCGCCTCTCCGCTGCCTCCATTTTCCCCCCTTTTTGTGCTTTAGGCTCAGTTAGTACTCTGGCACGCTGCTTGAGTTTTTAGAGCAGCAGCTGCTGGAAGTCCAGTCCAGTTTGGACAATGTTTTTCATGTGTTATCTTAGAGGTGGTGCTGAGAAAAATAAAAGCCCATATCTAGTAAGCTTATGAAGCATTCCAGTTTTCTGTGTTGCTTCACTTAGTCAGCTGTTTTGATTCCAAGGGAATCTCTAAGACTTGGTAATGTGATGGTAGTTCTGTTGTTAATGGCAGCCGTTCTCAGAGTCTCCAATGTATTTCATGTAGGATGCTGCTCAGTAATCAGATGGTCAATAAATACTGGTACAGATAAAACCAGGATTGCTGAATGGAAGATTGTCGATAAAGTTTTCATTCTAGCATATTGCCTAAATATTGTTTCATGTGTGCATGCATATGCTCACAGACTCAGCAGAGTCTATTTTAGTACCATGATAACTTTATTTAGAATGATAAATACTCATAGTTTCCTGCTAAACACTTTAGAAGATGCTGATTTATTAAGAAATACTGACTACAGTTGCTGTAAAATGCAACAGCCAAATTGCTCTCTGGTGTACAGTTTTTTAGACCACAATATACTGATATTATGCCAACTGCACTGACTTTGTTTCCTAGCCAATAAAAATGCTGCTGCTCACCCATGAAACTCTAAATACTTAAGGTTCAGGATCTCAGAAAGATCATTTCTCCCATATGAACCTGCCATAAGGTAACATAGTCTTTGGAGACCCTGTAATGTGTCTCTCCACCACCAAAAGAAACTTTGCTGTAGCAGCACTACAGTTATGAAATTCCCTCTCAAAGGTGGTAAGAGAAGTACCATCTATGATGGCATTTAGGAAGGCAGTGAAAACATTCTTCCTTTTAATGGTTTTCAGTATAAGAAGTTTTCACCTTTCATTGCAGTCTCCTTTGTTTTTAAAGTCTTTGTTTTAAATTTTGGTATTTGATATTTTGTTTGATCTTGTTGGTTTTTGGAGGGGGTAGTTTTTAGGAATGGTATAGAATGCTTGATAAATAAGGACGCAATCCTATGAAGATGAGTGTAAGTCCCTGAAATTGGAGCCTCACACTTATCCAGGAGGAACAGCTGCAGTGATCTCAGCTCCCTGATCTTCCCACTTCGCATTTTCTGTTTTGGCCATCTCTTAGCTGCACCTTATGAGGAAGCAAGAAAGTTGGAAAGGCCTGGGATACCTTTGCTGTCCATCTCTAGGACATCCCCTTTAGCCCTTACCAAGATTGTTTTCTTTACTTTAGAAAGCAGCTGGAGTAGTTCTTTCTGTGCCTACTGGGAGGGGTCCAGGGAAGGGGGTTGCATCCTCATGGTTAAGGGTCTGAGAAATCCTGTGTCCTTCAGACAATGTCTAAGGGCTATTGGATTGCTCCTTAAATGTATTTTAAAATAAAAATAACAAAAGGAGAAAGGAAAAAGCATGCCCTTTTGAGAATTATGATAGGAAATGGTCAGTGAATCTATCAAGGAAAAGTAATTCTAAAACTGAGTAAGAAAATGCATTCCAAGTACAAAGTCTGGTGCATTAAAAGAGGACCATATAAAAAAACTGTATGAAGTGAGGCTTTTGGTTTTGTGCTTATGTGTGAACTCTCATTGTTTTCTCTCTTCTTATTTTTGCCATGGTCGGTTTAGGCACTAACAATGCAATCATATGTATGCTTACTTAGAAGTTCAGATCCACTGCATTTGATGGTACGTCAAGATAAGTGCATTTAGGTTTACAACCTATTCCTTCCCTCTTAGTTATTGTGTTTGTTTTTTACATTTATATCTTGCCTTTCATCCAAGGAATTCAAGGCAGTATGCATGATTCTCATCTCCATTTTATCTTTACAACTACCCTACGAAGTACATTAGGCCCAAAGACATCCATGGAAGAGCAAGGACTAGAATCTGGCTACAGTGTAAGCCCCAGTCCAACCCTCTAACCGCTATGCCAGACTGACACTCGTTTAATAGGATTTATGAGGGGAAATGGATATTAACATTTTCTGATTCAGAAAAAATAAATTTATTCTGTGAGGATTGGATGAATCTTGAGTCAACCTTTTGGAATAATACCATGTTCACGGATAAATGGGCAACTGTCTTTAGTAAATGCTTGCTGGATGTCATGCTGTCTTTGATAGACAAGATGAATAATGTCTCTAGAATATAAATAAACATATAAACATGAATTATTTAGGAAATTGGGTCCTTAATTACTGATAGATACATTCCTTGTACACAAAATAGTTGAATATTTTTATTCAACTAAAAATAATGAAACTATGAAGATTAAGAAGTTCAGAAGAGAGGAGCCACAATACACAAAGACAGGTTTTATGAGGAACAAGATTTTTTAAAAAGTCTCATTTAGAGGTCCTTTGATCCTATGGCCAATTGGATGCTGAGATCTGTTATAAAATGGGAACAAATCCATGCAGAATTATATTCAAACCAAAAATATATTAGCGTATTTTTCTGAAGTCCTTATATTATTTTTGTTAAGCATGTTTTTCACTTAATGTATTCTGTTTTTAAACCAATGGAAAACCAATAAAAATTGAATTTGATTTTCTGTTGCATGACTATAACATGCCAAAAAGTCACTGGTACCTGCTTATATAGATAGCTCTTATTTAAAATTGCTGTTAGTTGAACTGAGGTAAGAAATTATTAATCAATCATTTTGGAAGTATGAATGGCGTATTTTGTCAACAAGGGGATTAACTGATGTGATTGTATGTAGAAGGATATTATGTACAAAAAGAGCATTATGTATTTTTAACAGCAATGCAGCACAGCATGAACAAACAGTTACACTATGCAATTTTTCTCTTTACTTTCTTTTTATTATTTATGTTATCTTTATGTGCTTAGAGAATATTCATTCTTGTTGCTGCTTGAGATCATTCTTTCTAAAGGACTATTCCCAAAGATTGCAATCCTAGTTTAGATAATATAGCCATTCTTCTTGAGTTGCTTTATAACTCAAACAACTTAATCCCCAAGCAGAAAGATCATGATATGTTTTTAGCACTGAAGGTAGCTGATGCTGGACCTGATGCTGGTTGGGGCAGATTAATGGATAGGTTTTGTGTGTGCATGCTTTATTATTTTAAGTCTTGGTATTTTGTAAAACCCCTTTATTACATTGCAGAACTACTATATACTCTTCAAAAATAAAATGTAGAAAGGACATTTTCTTCTTTAGGGATAAGTATTCTGAGTTGGATTCAGAGAGCCAAGGGATGCTGCACTACGTGATGGGTAGAAGACTTTGCCACAGCTCCCTTCCAGCCTCCATATCCCATTCCTTCCAAAGTTATTTCCAAGGATGGGACAGTCCGCTGCTTGGGTGGGCTCTGACATGGGGCACTGAGTGAAAGGCAGGTAGAAAATTAGGCAGGAATATCTTTTATGACAAACTAGATGGAACCTCTGCCCAGTCCTCCATCATTACTTTCTTCCAACTCAGTCCTCTATACCACAGACTGTTCCAACCAATATGATCCCCTGACCCTTGGAAAACATTTGTAAAGGGCTCAGAAGAGCCTTACTATGTGTGATGTAACAGAGCAGTGAACAGGGACCTGAAAGATCCAGGTTCCAGTCCACATTCAGCCATGATGCTTATTGGGTGACTTTGGGCCAGTCATTTGGACCAGACTTTGGACCTTTCAGTGGCTTTCGATACCATCGAGCATGGTATCCTTCTGGATGGGCTGGCCAGGTTGGGAGTTGGAGTAACTGCTTTATGGTGGTTCCACTTCTACTTGGCTGGCCAATTCTAGAAGGTGGTGCTCGGGGATTGTGGTTCTACGCCATGGCAGCTTGGATTTCATTTTATCCCCCATGCTCTTTAACATCTAATGAAATTGCTGGGAGAGATCATTTGGAGGTTTGGACTGGATAAGAGCCAATAAATTGAGGATTAATCCACACAAGAAGGAAGTACTGCTGGCAGGTGGTTCAGCCTCCCAGGTAGGTTTTCCAACTATGTTCTGGATGGGGTTGCACTGCCCCTGAAGAACGGGGTGTGCAGTTTGGGAGTGCTTCTCAATCCGGAGCTGTCCCTGGAATCCAAGGTGATGGCTATGGAAGGAGCACTTTCCTTCAGCTTCGGCTGATTTATCAACTATGATCCTGTCTGGATGAGCAGTGCCTGACAACAGTGACTCATGCCCTGGTAACTCCGGATTGGACTACTGTAACGTGCTCTACATGGGGCTGTCCTTGAAGACGGTCCAGATACTGCAATTGGTTTAGAATAGAGCTGCCAGGTTACCAGGGATCAGTAGGTATGAACATATAACGTCAGTTGAAGTCCAGGCCCAATTTAAGGTGCTGGTGATAACCTATAAAGCCTTCAACGGCTTAGGACCTGGTTACCCGAAGGAGCGTCTCCTTCCATATGTGCCTGCCCGCCCGTTAAGATCTGCAGTGCAGGCTCTTCTCTAGGAGTCCTCCTTGAAGGAGATTAGGAGGGTGGTTACCCGGATAAGGGCCTTCTCTGCGGTGGTGCCCCAACTGTGGAAAATGCTCCCCAGAGAAGTCCGCCTGAGACTGTCATTTTATTCTATTCAACACCAGGCTAAGACCTTTTCATTTTCCCAATATTTTAAGGTTTGACTATTATTTTAACATGGGTTTTATTGTCAGAAATTGATTAGGATGCTGTGTTTTGTTTTGTTTTATTATTTTATTTTGTCTTACTGTTAAACCATTCTGAGACTTCAGTAAGGGATAGTCTAAAAAAGTATTGAATAAATAAATAAATAAAATTACTCACTGCCTAACCCACTTCTCAGGGTCACTGTTGTGAGGGTGAAAATGCAATGGAAAAAAAAAACTGTGTAAGCTTACTTGGGTTCTTAAGTACAGCATAATAATACACAAGACCATCTATTTTATGTGAGCTGTCCTGAGGCTATAAGCAATGGGACGGCATACAAAAACTCTAAATAAATAAATTAAATATATCTTTTTCTAAGCTGATTTATTGATTGATTTATTTGATTTATAAACTGCACTTGTGCAAAACAGGTGGTATATATCCAATATTTAATACTTATAAATGTATTAACTATGTACTCGTATTCCACAAGTGTAAAGGAGACATCAGATGTTGGCTTTCTAAATGCATTTTATTGCATTGAGCTATCTTTTTATTTTTCTTTAGGCAATGATGTAGGATCTGGATTGAAACAGGTTGTAAAGTGCACCTAAATTAAGTAGCACTTAAAAGAAAACAAACTCTATTGCATAGTTTTTATTTAACAGTAAAATGGCAATTCAAACACTGCTTTATATGAATTAAGTTGATGATAAACTCAGTGAATTTAGATTGTACTACATCATAGAAATATATTTTTGAAAACTTCTAATTTGTATAAGCTTAGTAGAAATTTCCATTTTTCTGGGCAGGATGTTATATAAATAATTGGTGCCGTGGAAAAATTTGCCAGTGGGCATCTGGTACAATATGGCAGGAACCAACATGGGAGTTATACCACAGTGACTTGTCATGCCGTACAAGCTGCCGTAAGCTGGGCATCCCCTCCCAAGCAAGACAGTCACTCCAGCACTTCTTGTAATAGTTTTTATTCTGCACAGGAAATCTAACAATTCACAAGTCTCTGAGCATACACAATGAGAAGTGTTGACCCCTCTCTGCCCCCTCTTACACAGCTTTGTTTATGAACCCTTTGAGGCCAGTCTCTGGAAGGTGGGGTGATGTGAAAATGGGCCCGGCTGTGTTCCGCACTCCGAGCTCCTAATTGGCCCAGCCTGTGGCTGTGATAACAGGCACTTGGGTCCATGTCCTCAGGAGGCTCGTGTTCTCCATCCAAGAACTCTTTCCCCTCCCATCCTTTGTCTGCTCATTCCCACAGGTGACAGGGAAATTGAGCCCCATGGCCACCCTTGGGCTACTTGCATTCAAGGCAGGGGCATACCTGTCAGTTACAGCAACAACTCCGTTATCAGAATGTGAGCTCTGAGCCTGTTCTGGTTCAGCCACCCCCACATCATCCTCAAGTCTGAGCTATCAGTCCCACCAAAACAGGCCATCTCTCGTGCTCACCTAGGAATCTCATCAGAGTGTGTGCGCATGACACAAGGTTAGTGCATTGCCTTCTGACAGATTCAAAATTCTAATTCTCTTTCTATGAATTGGAAAACTTCTTTTCAGGACCGATGATGATCTTTATAGGAAAACCAGTTCTCAGCCTTGCATATCCAGATGCAGTTTGATTGCAGTTTGACTGCAATCCTGCACAGTTGTAGTGTAGCACTTGGAAGGCATCTGGTTGTGTGGAAAATGTTACTATGGGCCATGGTAAGATAGCTCTTGGTCATAGCAGCACATGCAGTAACAGCATTAGAATACTGCTCCTACATCTCTGAAAAATGTCAAGATATTTTTCACACATGCCATTTTTTTCCTAAAATTCAAGTATGAGAGTACCAAATAAAAGATTTGTGTTAAAATTATGGGAAGGGAAACGATCTCATTGGTTAATTCCTATGCAAGTGGAACTTTTATGTTTTTAGCAATGTGAAAGATGTATCCTTGGAAAAAGCATAAACAAAAGAGAACCCCCACCCTGTCTATTTCTGAATTGTAGATTGTTGTTGAGAGTGTTTGTGCCAGCCTGTACACACAGCAGTTGCATCTTATTCTCCTCCAGAGAGATGAATTACTCAACAGCCTCAGCTCCTGCTGCTTTCCAGCGTTATCCTTGAATAATATAATGATTCAGTGTTTTATGGAACTTACTTGTGTGAAAAAAACTGCTATAACAACGAACAAGATAAGAACATAATTAT
Organism: Varanus komodoensis; assembly: GCF_004798865.1. Lineage (NCBI taxonomy): Eukaryota > Metazoa > Chordata > Lepidosauria > Squamata > Varanidae > Varanus > Varanus komodoensis. The sequence continues at coordinate 5,728,762 of NW_025335408.1, read as the reverse complement.
GCAATATTTTCATGTGCAAGTTCCCATGAGGTCATTGGATGTGTATCAGTATTACCCAAAATTTAAGTTGTCTTTGTTTGGGATTTAAGGCATTCTAATAGTTATCTGAAAGCCATTTATATTGAACAAAGGAGGATGAGAAAGGATTTTGATTTTGAGAAAGGATTTTTCTCTTTGAAAGCACCCCACGCCTGAATGAGAAAGGAAAGATAAGAGAGTCATTCCACCTGCTGTATTCTTTAATACAGGAATGAACCTGTAGCCCTCTGGATGTTCCTGGATGCTAGTTCACATCTGCACAAGCCATCATTCAGTAGTCAAAGATGATGGGAGTTGTAGTCCAAGAACATTTGGAGGCCTGCAGGTTCCTTACTCTTGCTTTAATCTAATCTGAATATGGCTATCAGTGAAACTCAGAAAAGTGAAAGATAAATTGTTTGGAATGCAAAATTCTGAAATACTCAAAAGTATTTTGTGGAAGCTAAGAATCCCTGAACATTACTAAAACTTGGTTATAATTTTTAAAATACCCATTGGTATCTTGATTTTTTTATCTCAATGAAAAATTATTTCAGGCTTTGCACCACTTTCCACTTATTCAGCTGGCATTTATGGGGTTGCTACAGCCTGACCAAAAATATTCATAGATATTAACTTCTCCTTTTGATTTGACTTGATTTAATGGATTTGCTTATATTCATGTTCTGAGAGCTGACTGTCCTATTTGGGATGAGGAACAATTTCCCTCGGATTGGGCAACTCAGTTACCCTAGAAAGTTGTTTTTGCCACCCATTACTGCATGTGGCCATACTCCGCAGGGACCCATCTTTTGTTGACCTCCTTCCTCCCTGTAATTTCGGTTATCAGGCTAGACCTATGGGTAGGATGTAGTCAAAGGCTGTAATCTTTTGATATCAGGAGAAGTGCCTTGATAACAGTTTTGCTTGTGGACATGTTACAGTATACTACATTGTCTTCCTGACTAAGCATTGCATTTCTAACTGCAATGCAACTCTAGCTTGGTTAATTAGAGTATGACTATTAAGAGACCAATTTTTTTAAAAAAAATATGGATCCTGTCTGCATGTGCTCTCCTTATGCTGACTTAACTTGGGTGAGTAATGCTGTCCCATGTACAAAGTGAGACTGGACATGTCTTACTCCACACACAAAAATTGTGAGCTTTCTTCCTAAAAACAGATGGAAGACCTCCCAAATCAGTTGAAATGGCTACCAACAGCATCTGTGCTGCATGGATTATGCTGCAGTTTTAGATTTCACCAGCCCATTACTGACTGCTGCCATACAGTTACCTCTAGATAGAGGCCGTATGCGTGCTAGTCCCAAAACATGTGGAAGAGCAGTGTAAATGTTAATAAACAAAAAAGCTTATTAACAAGAAATTTTTTTCAAAATGGCTGCTGAAAAGAAATCAGAGGCATTGCTCGGGTTTTATATATATATAACTGGGGCTGAAGTTGATGGCTGAGAAAAAGAGGAAGAACTGTTATGGGATGGATTGAGTCCATAAAGGGAAACACAGGCTTGACTATCGCTGTGTGAGGAATCCATTTTGGGATGGGAATCTATCTGATATTTTCACGATATATTTATAATGTTGTCCCATTGATTATTAAAGACCTCTACTTACATCAGAACTCCAAGGCACAATTATTTGGCTTGTTGGGCTGTTTATCTCAGGCCACACAGTCCAGTACTTCCAAAAAGTGGAGATCCACCTGTGGTTGGATGTGTGTCTACCCAGTTGCTTGTCTGGGGTGCAGATCTTGGCACCTCCAGTGTTTCTTTGGGTCTGCATTGTGTATGGCTTATTTAGATGTTTTTTTATTTTTTTAAAGTGCATGGGAAGAATCATTCAGGTTCAAAACCCTGTAGTCATCCTGTAGATGACTAGGGAATAAATAATGAATTCCGTAGTTGTGTATCACTCATACATTTGCCAAGCTCTAAGTTAATGCTAACCCATTTTTTGTTGGACTGCTTGAGAACTTTCTTTGTTTACTCCCTCTTTATGTTTTTAATGTATGGTATTTTTTCTTTTAACCAGTTTCTTTAAAATTAAATCAGCACTTCATACGCTTACTCTATATTATTATTTCTTCAGTTTTGTTTTGCCAAGCTTCAATTTTTAAACTGCATACATTCAGTTCCCTTTCTACAGATTCAATCAGAAAAAATAGTATTTTTAAAAATTCTCATTATAAATAGATTGTATCTGTTCCTAGGAAGACTTTGCTCAGCGTTCACCTCTACTTTAATCTTTCAGTATTGATCCATTAATATTTTGCTCTTCTTTACTCTGCTGCTAAGGACTATTTCATATATTCTTTCGTGTAGATTTAAAACACTCTCATTCAAGTGTGAATGGAACAAATATATTCTTGTAAACATATGCAACATGCTGTTACACTCATTAGTAACTCAGCTGGACTACAGCTGTCTTTCAGTGTACGCTTAGTGGCAAGTCTGAAGCTTGGATCTGTGTCCTCTGGGAAGCAGAAGAGGGAGTGCTGGAGGGAAGGATTCATTTCCCCTTGAAGACCCCCATACACCTACATCTCTTTTTCAGAGGTTTGAGAGAATCCTCCAAGACAGGTGTGGAGGCGAGGGGTGGCCTGAAGATGGGAGATAAGGTCTGAGGAGTGTCTTTGGGTGAAAGTCTGCTCTGTCAGATCTTCATTAGGTTTTGGAATTAAAAGTACTGAGGAATATTTCCAAGATGATGGCATCTTTCCTCCTCCTAGAATATTACATGAAATGCTGTTCTAAAATGCAGAATAGTGGAATGTAAGGTGAATATGTTGTATAATCAAAATGTTTATACCTCAAAAAAGCTCAAGAATGTAACCAAATATTACATGGCGTTATGGTACTAACATTAAAATATCAAACAGCAGTTTTTTTTAAGGATGGAAAAAACCCATCAACAAAAATTATATAAAAACTCAAGACAGCTAAAACCAGCTCAGTAAAAATCAGCCATTTACTAACCAATTGCCTGTTAAAAAGGGAAAGGCCATGAGCTTACAAAAGGCTAAAAATAAGGAAGTAAGACTTGCTTACCATCAATGGGAATTCCAAAGCCCAAGTGCAGCAACCAAACAGGCCCTCCCCTGGTCACATGGAAATATATATCTGGGATCATTGGTACGCACAGGATTTTAGTAGATTAACAGGATTTCAGTTGGCTTATATGGCTATAAGGAATCCCTATACCATTGGGTTACAATATTTGTGTACCATATTGAATTATATGGGTATAAGGAAGCCCTTCAGTTAAAATCTGTTCAGGTCATCAGCAGTACTTAGACCTGTACCTGGAAACACATAGGGAGTCAATGTAGCGGGGGGGGGGGAGGAATTTCCCCTCCCCTTCATTGACATTCCTATGGACAAGTGCTCCTTCACTGTGCAATCCTTGAGTTTTCCTAGAACAAAAGCTTATATTACTGGATGTAAGAAACTTTCTGCCACTATAGAGTTCCACAACCACAGGGTCTTCCACAAGCACAGACCCTTTTCTGTTGCTACTAGGATCTTTTAAAGTATTCTGTTAGAACACTTAAATCCTTAATCCTATTAAACACTTAATAGCTGGTATAAGTCATGCCTTCACTTGAGCTGTCTCATTGGAAGAAGTGCCTCATTCACCCAGCTTCAGGAATGCCCTGGTATCTAAGGATGACACAGAAACAGAAATCCAGGAGGAAAATATGTTGGCAGTGAATGAGGAGGCTTGGTCTCCATGGGTGAATGAGGTGAGTCCCCTGCCTTCTCAGGAAGACTCAAAGTCTGACCCAGACTAGGAAACCTTCCCAGCCCTCATAAACACTGCTGAGAGATGCTTGCAGGTCCTGCATCTCCACTGGCATGCCAGGCTACACCCTGGAGCTGTGTAATTAGCTGCTGCTGAGAGCATGAGTGTATCCAGCAAACTCCTTTAAAAAGCCTGTCCAGAACAGCCTGCAGAGTTCCTAGAGACAATGACTGGGTTCACATGCCATGGCAAAGAACCCTGCGTGGTTTCAGCAGTTCACAGATTTTTCTCCAAAGCTACCAGTTAGACAAACTTGAGGTTCCCACTACAGTGCTTCCCACTTCTCTCTTGCATTCTAGCCTCACAGACCAACAGTCCCTGTGAGTGAAATCTTCTTTACCCTGTTGCTGCATATGGACCACAGCAGCTTCATCCTGTTTGGTCTGCTGAAGCTTTGAAATGGTTTCGTCCACTTTCCCCTCCTTAAGGTATCTGCATCTCTGTAACACCTCTTAGCCTCTTTAGTCCCCAAAGGAATTTTAATTAATATAATGAACATATTTGCTGTAATCTCACCCTTTTTCTTCCATGTATTTACCCACTTCTGAAAGTGGACAGGGAGGCTGGCACATCACTCAGCCAAAAGGAATATAGCAGTCGATTTCATTTATTTATTAAAACATTTCTATGCCGCCCCTTGCCGAAGCCTCGGGGCGGCTCACAACATAGAAAAAAAACACAATAAATTAAAACAATAACAATTAAAATATATACATTAGAATAAAATAAGCCGCCCTGGCCAAATAAAATTCAATAATATTAACATTTAAAATGCTGCCTAAATAAAAAGGTCTTCGCCTGGTGCCGAAAAACAAATAACGACGGTGCCAGGCGGACCTCTCTGGGGAGCGCATTCCATAACTTAGGCGCCACCGCTGAGAAAGCCCTCCTCCGAGTAACCACCCTCCTAATTTCCTTCACTGAGGGCTCCCGGAGGAGGGCCTCTCCCGCTGATCTCAGGGGGTGGCTGGGCATATATGGACATAAACGCTCCTTCAGGTAACCAATGCACTCCTTCGATGTGCATTGTGTTACTAGGGAGCTGAGGGTAGTAGTGAATGGATGACTGAGCAGCCACATCCATGGCAGCTCTTTTCACAGGACTCTAGTGTTTCCATACCAATAATGGCAAAATGGAGATCCTTAGAACAGGCCACTGATTCTTGCTATGGTTTTGAGAAAGTAGAGATATCATGCAGAAATGCCATGGGTGTTTCTGGACAATGAGCCTAAGAAATCACTATGACTTCTCATGACATGCAAACCCAGCCAATGTTTAAACTTGTATTTTAAGAACTTATTTCTGACTCCCTCCCTTTTTGCTGAGATTGGACCCTTGTGAATGACCCTCAGACATGAAGTTCTCCTGATTATTGGACTGACCTGCTGACTTACTCAAGAACAGACTATGCCCTCCTTGGAATGCTTCACATAGGTATTTTTGAGATGGCCTTGATAGACCATTTTATGGCAAGTCTTATCTAAACTATTAAGTGGTTGGCTGAGTTTCTGGCTTATCATCTGGATGCTAACCGAAGCTGATTGTAAATTAGGACAATGTAAGATGCTTAGGCGGCAGCTAGGCACCAACACAAGAGACAAAAAGTGCAATTAAGCAAATTATTTATTAAAGGGAGATTTTATATGTAAGAGTTTATTAATATTTACTTTGGGTTAGTGAAAAGACTCCTTACCAAATGTCCTAAACCAAACCCAGCTCTTGGGTCTTCATCTGATATCTTCCTCCTGTTGTATTTCTGGTTGCTTGAACAATTTATCTGGGTTTTCCTTTCTACTTGTATACCCTTCCCCTGGCAATTTTTTAGGGTAGCCTTCTGGCATAAAACAGCCATCTGCTCCTTACTCTTGAGCATCACAGGTCCCTTAAGGTTATCTCACAGAGCAAGAATGGCTTAACATTCAAGTCTTAGCCATTCACTTCCTCCTCATCTATCTTCTAGACCTTTTAAAATACCACACACCAACCAGAAGGATTTCTCCTTCTCTGACTACTGCAGACTCCTCACTGTCAGTTACTCTTAACTATCATTTCCCAACTGCTTTTTTGCAGCAAGCTAGGATTCCCCAGTGAGCAAAACTAAATTTACCTAACCCAGCCCCCATCAACAATATCCATTCCCACTATGCAAGCCCTTGGTAGCAACAAAACAAGGCCTCAGGGCTACTCAGATACATTTTTGCCTTGCAGAAGCCACACAAAAGAAATATTACATAACAATAGCCTTTAATATACAAGGCATTTCTTTGCAAGCTCTTTTAAGAAAGATGCTGCATGTTTTCCTATATTAAGTCCCTGTTAGAATTCTAGACCGCTTGTAGTTTCAGTTTCACTTGTAGTTTCAAATGCACCACATTGAATGATTCAGATTTAACTAAAGTATCAGTTACCATGGTAAAATCTTCATTATCCAAGGACAGGTATACTTGGTGCAGCAATATCAACTTGACAAAGACATACCTGGCTATAACTGCTAAAGGAATCCATTGTCAAGCATGGGCCAGACAAAATCCCAAATAGTTACCCTGTGTTTTCAAGGGAGGTGCTACCCCATCCAGTACAGGTTCAGCCTGAATTCTCGGGCTAGTTCTGCTGACCATGAGCACATTTTCCTAATCTCGATTAAGCGGAAACAACCTAAGTCTGTCATCAAGGCCAGCTATTTATGAAAGATCATCCTTCCTACGTATGCCCCATTTGATTGGTGGGGTCGGGTGCAGCTGACCCTTTTGCCTAAAAATTCTGAACATCTCAGCTACTTCTGAGCTGAGTTACAAGCCAGATTGGGTTCTTTGCTGTTTTAGTAGCCATGGTGGTAAAAGAAAGGCATGTGCAGCTCCCTCATTCTTCTGCAAAGGTGCCAGAGCAGCTTGTGTGTGGGAGAGAGGGGAAGCAAATAAAAGTTAGGGGGGAAAATTCTCCAACGTAGGAAAAGGAGTGTGGCTTGTGTGATATTTAAGTCAAGCATTACTAAAAATTGAAGTTTATATTCTGAAGTAAAGAACCACCAAACCTAGAAACCTACTGATCCATTACTAAGGGTTTGGGGTCAGAAATATGGGGAAAAGAGAAGCATACCTTAAGCCAGAGCTGAAACAGGTAACCCTTTTGCCCTGAAGGGACATTTGTTAATTTGATAAACTGCCCTAGGCATCACCACAATATAGGTGCATTGCAGACCACCCTGGAAACATTGAAGCTATCTGCCATTTTCATTTCCAAAGAATGCCTCTGAGTCCCATGTGTGGTCAAGAGGCATTTCTGGCAAAGGATGATAGCAGCCGCTGAAGGCTCTCCTTTTGCTTTGAAGTACGTCCAACTATCTGAGAAATATGGGTATTTAAATGCCAAAAAATAGGAGTGATGGGCACGAAGAAAGGTGCCCAAGGCTGCATTAGTGCCCATGGGTGCCATGTTGCCCTCCCTTGTTTTAGAGGCAGGATTTAGAGCTTTCCATGCGCTCTAAAGTCAGACAGGATCCTCAGGTATGCCTGGAAAGAGGAATCCATAGGAAGTTACTGGATTCTGCCATACTGCTGTGCATTAAGGTCTGTGTTGGTAACTGAAAGGTACAAGCATAATGCAATTTCTAGAGAAAAAAATCCACCCAACTAAATTTGAAACAGTGTAGCTTTTTTGCTCTGAAACCAAATTGCTTGGCTTTGGGCACCCAGCTAACTAGAACAAAGAACAGTAGGAACCAAAACAAAATAATGCAAGTTCAGCAGCCTCAGTGAACAAAAAAGCCTTTCAGTGCAGTTGAAATTCTGTCAAACTCTACCTCTGATAGATAAGGCAGCAAGTTCCAAATGTGGCAGCTCATGGCTATTGACTTGGAAAGCTGTGCCATTGCCCTGAGAAACCACAGACCCTGGCATAAGCATCCCAGAGAGTCCAACAGAACCTTTGTGGTGCAAAGTCAGGGTTCAAACATGTATTGTGAGACATGAGGTCTGCGAGAAAAAATAAAGACAGATCAGAACTGTTTGTTTAAGAAAGAGAGAAGGGACAAATAAAGGAGCATCTCCCCGCACCCACCCACATCTCATCCCAAATGTCTCAATGTGCAATAAAATGTAATTCTTGTCATTTTCAAATAGGGTATTCAGAATGACTTCTTGATAAACTTTTGCTAGAAATTCTAATGGACCTGCTTAAAACTGTTTATGCATTCCATATGAAGAACAGTTCTATGCAGGGGAAATGATATAAAATATAGGTCTGTCATCATATGTAATTCTTTGTTCCACTGTGCGTGCATATGCTAGGACTAGCCATTGTACACACAGCAAGATACATGTGTATGCAAACAACAGTGCATTTCAAACTCTTCTTTATGGGAAATGAAGAATGGCCAGAATGGCTTGGTAGGAATAGCATTTGCGGACAGGAGGGGCAAGGAAGCTGAGCCTGTTGCAGTGCCTGTGATGTGATGTGGTGGAGCCCCGGGCTTGAAAGCTGGGTCCTCCACAGTACCCAGAATCTTTCATTCCAGCTGTGACCCAGTCCCCACATATCAAGTGCCAGATTAGCTAGTCACTCCTTTTAGGAGAGCTGAGTAGGATTTTTTAACCTGGTTACAGACTGGCATTGTGCACTGGGCTTTTTTGCCCAGTATAGGCTGTATTTTGGTTGTCACAAGAAGTGGGGCAGTTAGCTAGGTACATTTGGTTGTAGCAGGGATGTGGCAGGGAATAGGTTTTGTTTGACACTGACAGGTCCCTTGATCATGACAGGTAAGTTCTAAGGTTTGATGTTCAGGACCTGTGCAGCTCATAAGCCAGGATAAGGCCTGCCAGTGTGACCAACCTGTTATGCCTCCTCAGAGTTCTCCATCATCAAGGATCTTGTGATCTAGAACAAGGTAGCCAGAACTGAGCTCACCTCCTTGCCTGGGTGGAGTTGCTCACCCAGAAAGCAAGGCTAGTTGCCTACAGGGAAATAGTGTTACTTTCCTACATTTGCAGATCCTGGGATGGTGTGTATTACCCATGGTAAATCCAGAGGCCCCAGTTCTTTGCTGTTCAATGCCTGCTATTGTCCTGCGATAGCAGGGGATTGGGCCTGATGGCCTCTGGCCCCTTCCAACTCTACTATTCTATGATTCTTCTTGCTTTCCTTTTCTCTTTGCAGATGCTTTGTTCACGCAGGAAATGCATAATGTTTCCGGTGGTGTTGAGGCACACTGATGCTGCCCTGATATTTTGGCTCATCCCTCCCCCTCCCCTAAACTTCTGAATGTCACATTAATTTCGTAGCAGAGTGTAAGCTATTTTTGGAAGTGCTCACCAGGTATCAAACTGCATGCCTCCTAGCCCTAGCTGCTGTTGCATAATGATGACAGCTCATTTATTGCCATTGTATGATGGCATTATCATTTGTCTGCAGAGAGAGGAGCAAACTGAGTGTAGAAGGCCAGTGCAGCTATAAATGCAAACCAGACGTAAGGGATCAGGAGAGGCCCATGGGATGCAATGCTGATACCTCATATGCCCCTTGCAGGAAGCCCATCTGTCATCTAACCATGGCATGGTTCATCATGGCATGTGCTGGACACTTCTCAACTCCATTTCAAAACTTCCATGCTGGGAGCAAATGGGTAGATGACTCATTGATCTTTTGATGAAATACAGAAATAGCATTGCAGATTCCAGACCTGATCTTAAACCTTAATATGCTATTTTTTCTGTCCAATAGAGTTATTTGTTAAGGGAATAGGAACTGGGAGACTGGGAGATTTTATGTCTGTGAAGATCTGGTTTTTTGGACTGCTTTGGGCATTCTTGCCAAGCAGAAACTGAAACTATTACATCCTCACTTTAAGGATTTAAGAGTTTTGGAATGCGGGGCAGATAGCCTGGAACACACAGCTCTGTCCTTCAGTAGACAGGAACAGCCAGGGCAGCTGCCAATGCAGCCTCCTCCACATCGCTTAGCATTTGCTGCCTGAGGTGACTGCCTCTCTCTACCTAATGGCGGGGCTGGCTCTGCCTAGACAAATTTTGGGACTTCTGTTTTGCTGCTTCACAACAGTAGCAGCACCATCCTGTGTATATCTACTGAGAAATAAGTCCCATGATGCTCTGTGGGCCTTTCTTCCAGGTAAGTGTGTATAAGACTGCAGGCTCAGTGCCAAAGCAGGCATTACCTTAAATTTGTATCTAGTGGCTCTTTTTCTCATGTTTACTATGGAATAAATTCAGGAAGCAGTCTGGATCAGGATGCTAATATGGAAGGCATGAAGATTTAAAGATGTGGATCAAGGTGAAGGACATAGTCCAGAGTTTAAAAATATAGCTGTCAGACACAAATTTAAAGTAAATGTGTGTTTTGGCTGGGAATCTGATATGAGGTTTCTCTTGAGGCTTTGCTTTTAACCTTGTATTAATATTTCAGTTAAATTGTCCTTCCTGAATTAATTATCTATTGTTTGATTCTATTTGGTAAATAGTTTTGTTTTTCTCTTTCCAACAGAAACTGTGACTCAGTATACTTTACTTTGGTGCTATGAATGCCATTTACAACAAGGATTCCTGGCATTCAGAAATATTTAATAAACTTGTAAGATCCTTGAACTTTCAGAATGATTCAGACTCACATCAGTATGCAGTAACTGTAACCTAATAATTTCCTCATCACTCTACTGCCAAGATATTTTGTCTTCTGCAATGGGAAACAGGATAATTTATGCCAGATAATGGCATTCTGTGTCTGATAATGGCATTCTGCTTATCTGAATTTTACATATTTTGTATTGTAAGATGCATTAGTATCTTTGGTAACTGATGATCAAAGATTAATGTCATTGTGCATATGTGCATTTGTGCAAACACACATTTTTGTAAATGTGCAATTATGCACATGCGTGATTTTCCCTTTCCCTGGAAATTTTTATTTTCATGTTTCAGCCTATGGGGCAAAATGCACATTTTCTGATCAGGAAAAAATGTGAAAACATCTGAAGAATTGTGGCCCTGCTCACTTTTGGAATTGTGAAAAGAACATGCTTGCATGATTTGTGGATAGGAACATAATTATTTCACATCCATATATCCTTGATTTTTGTTTTTGTGCACAATATATCTGCCACAAATTTACAGATAAAAGAGCTCAGGGCAAAATATCCCAGAAAGGGAATTATAATCTCTGACTTCTGAAATTTTTAACATGATGTGCCTCATTCCCTAGCATTTGTTCTGCCTTCCATCAGAGAAAAACAGCTCTTTTCTTTAAAAAAGGGATGCAGGGTTGCTCATGGATATTTTTTACCCATATCTGGAATCTAAAAGAAAATAAAGGAGTGGGAGAAGGTGTGGGCTAAAGTTCTCCATGCAGAGCAAGAAATAGTTTATTTTTGTCAGCAAAGTAGCTATGTGACTCTCATGGTTTGGTTAAATTGCAGGACTCTTTTGGTAAGCAGAGATAATCATGCTTAGCTAAACAGGAGAGCAACCCTTGATATCATAAGGCCAATGGTTGTTTTGCGCCTCAAAAGCAGAGTATATATTCCAATCAATGCCCAAACAATACCATGGTATTTGCAAACTCTCTGGTGAAGCCAAATTTCTTAAGTTCTGTATTCATCAAACTGTGTTTAACTGTTGCTGTTATAGTGTGTTCAGTTGATAAAGAACAGTTGCAGCTTTTCGTTGCACCAACAAGTGGAAAGATTATGGTTAATTGCCATTCATTAAACAGTCATCCAAACAGCTTTTTTTGTAAGATACTAATGCAATGTGCATCATTCTTTCTAGATTTTAAGCACAAAGATTTACAGATGAAGATATGTTTATTTATGTATATAAATCAATTGCTTTGAATGCTTTACATTCCCATTTTGTAAGTTCTGTCAGTAGTTTGCACAGTACTAAACTATTTATTATATCTGTATTCTGCTTGTCTCCCATTATGGAACTCAAGATGGTTACCTCTGGTTCCCAGGTGGTCTCCCCTCCAAGCTCAAATCTATTTAAAGTTTTTATATGCTGTCCCCTTGCTACATAGCCTCGGGACGGCTCACAAAGGGCCCCCAGATCTGCTTAGCTTCAACATGGTGGGTGTCTTATGTGCCTTCAGATCATACTGTGTTCTTAACCTCTCCCTTGACATTCTTAAAAGCACCCACTCCCGTGATCTTTAGTAAGGGCTTGCATGTACATAGAAAGTTCTACTGCTCATGGGAGCTTCTTTTTTCAGTTCGACAGAAGAGTCAGGTCCAAAGGAACACACAGAACTGTCCTCTGTTTCTAAAGTTCAAGATTTTCTAATACCCGTGTGCACAGGAGCTCCATGTGTATAGTGAAGACTAAATGGAGATCTGGATTGGAATGCAGATCTACTTTTTTAAATCATATGCTTTATACATCATTGCTGAGTTTCAGACATTTTGTTTACTCCTTAAGGTTATTGGGAAAAGAATATTGTGGACCTTTTATAATAGCGACAGTATTTGCATTTATTTTTAATTTTAGAAAATGAACTGTTGATAATATGATTTCCTATTATCTTTTTTAATTTTTGTTAATATAATTTCTAAGATCTAGCAATTAAAAGGGAAGAGATGGGAGAAAGAAAACAGAAGAAATAAATCTGAGAATGTGGTTAATTATCTGGCTCAGTTTTTGAAAATGCTTCCCAATTAACTTGCATGGGTTTGCTTTCACAGTCTTCACAGCCATCTTGCAGTAATTTAATGCTCATATATTCAGGAAAATACTTTAAAATATATAAATAGTTTAGTTATAGTTTTAATTAAAATCTATTGTAGTTTTTAAATCTGCTACAATTGAAATGCAATAAAGGCATTGAAACACAAAAGATCTAATGGCTAGTATAGACAAAGAATTCCTGCCTTTTGACAGATTTGCTTTTCAGATTGTCAAATAAGGTTATGCAACTTATCCAGTTTTCATACTTTCATTTTGCTAGCTTTGGACTTTCCTGTCTAACATTTTACCTTGAAAAGATTCTATGGTTTTCCATAGAATGCATTGCCTAGAAGGCAGAGAAAGTAGCCATCCAAAATTTCTGGTCGCCATCAACTTTTTGAGTCTGGATAGGTTGTTTTGTTATCTGTTATATCTTTCTGACTTTTGGAGGCAGTCAGAGTAAGCAAGAAAATTTATTGCTTTCTGTGTACCTTTATATATTCACACAGCATCACAGATATGCTCCCGTCTGTCTTTCTTCTCAAAAAGTTGTATTTGCTGATAGCAAAAGCAAAATGTGGTCTCCTAGTAAAATAGAATGTGATAACAGCCAAACCATGCTTCCGGCGAGAATAAAAGTGGGTTCTATTCCAGCAGCTGAGGAAATGAGACTGCAACATATACACGTGGAATTCAAGCCTTTTTTGCCTTAGATGGCTCTACCTTCTGAGTAGATATGTCTAAGATTGTATTATGATACTTCAATCTTTGTTTGAAGAAGACAACCTGTTGGAAAATTGTATGTCACACCTCCTTTGCTAGTAAGAAAGTAGTCTGCAGTTTAGACTAATATTTAGTATGATTTTTAGAATTTAGGTGTTTGTTTATTGGATTGGGCACTTTAAAAATGTGACTAACAGCCTCATTTTATGTATATTTATTTGTATCCAGTGGTACCCTGCTCAGTGGAGCTAATTTTCAAGGCATTATGTATTAGATTATAGCCCAAAGATTCTTTCTAATTGCATTTTATGCTGCAAATAATGTGTTGGATCCAAACTTGGTCATTTTTAGAGTAAATCCATTAGACTCAGTGCACAAATTAGTCATAAGTCAAGTCCCATTGATTGCAGTTTGTTTCTTGTAAGCATGATTAAAGTCTGGGCCCAACCCAGTATCTTTATTTTTAAAAAGGAAATGGCAGGTCACTAAGAGTAGAAATACAAACCAAGATATTCCTAATCCCAATATTTATTTTAGAATGTGCAAACCCATCTGCTCATTTGATTGCCACTTTGGGCTTGGGAATCCCAGGTCTGCCATAGTAGTTTGTAAGCTTAGGATATATGGCCATGCCACTTCTTGAACCTGGAAACCAAGACAGGACTCACCTTAAAAAATATTCTTTTTATTCATTCTTTGTTTGAATGCGCTACGAACAAAAACCAAAACCTCAAATGTGTTTGAAGATTTCAGACAGAGTTAGAGGGAGCTGTTCTGCTAATGCGTAGACTGTGTACCTCCCATCTCATAAGGAGGCAGAACATCCTAGTCAACAGAAGAGGGTCTCCCATGGAACTGTCCTATATTCTGAAGGCACCTTCCATTTTAAGAGCAGCCAGTCCAAGTCCAGCCAGAACCCTGGGCCTCGACAGCTCAATAGTTAGCAAATTGATGGGTTGCTTGATCCAAGGACCAAGCTAAATGTTATGTGTGCTAGCTTTCTCTTTTGTAAGTGCATGCAAGCCAGATTTAGACTGGGACCATGGCATTTCAGAAAAGGACTTAAAGTTTACTCTCCACCTTTTTGTGGGGGGGGGGGGGAATGAACCCTCCTCCCCTTTCAGGGCCAGCAGTGTTAAAAAAAGAAGAAAGTTTCCATTTATTCTCCTCTCTGGGAGTGCCATGTTCCCAATTCAGTTGGGGCCACATACTTTACAGAATAGAAGAGAAAGCTAGCATAAATAGCTCCACTAGTACAATATTAGATTATTCCTCCCTATGCTGAGAAAGGGAATTTACTACTTAAATTATAGTAAATATTTCTGAACTGCCTATATACATATAAGTTAACATAAACAAATTTTATGCAAATTTATTTTGATCTGTTTTTCTTTTGTCCCATCTTTTTCTGATTCATACCCTCTTTTTAGCTATGCATGAGTGGTCTTAGTTCCCTCGCTTTTTTAGAACAAAAGAAGCCTTTCTGTTAAGGAGGAGGACAAACAGGAGGTACAGTGGTACCTCGGTTCATGAACTTAATTCGTTCCACAATTCTGGTCGCAGACCAAATTGGATGCAAACGTAGTCAAATTTCCCCATAAGGTTCAATGTAAATAAGGTTACTCCATTCTGAACCATATATATAGTTTTTTAACCACAAAAATATTAAACAAAGTACGGTACAGTAGAATATGAAGAGAGACAACACTAACCTTGCTTGAGGCAACTTCTGGCATAGAGGACAGGAAGGTGGGTGGGGAGGAGGTTATTATTTGGAGGGAGAGTCTGCGACCACAGTGTCAAGTAGAGGAAGCTGCAACCACATATCAGAGTGAGGAAGATGGCCATGTTTGTGTTCTTCCCCGCACAAACACGATTGTAGCTATCTTCCCCACTCAAACACGCTCTGACACATATTTGCATTGCAGGGAAGATGGCCGTAATCGTGCTTGTGCGAGGAAGATGACCGCAATCTTGTTCGTGTTCGTGCAGGAACATGGCCGGGATCATGGTCGTCACCCAATGCGGAGTTTGCAAACAGAAGTAAAATTTTACCGAACTTTCTGTTCATGAACAGACTTGTTTGCGAACAGAAGTGTTCATGAACCGAGGTACCACTGTATAGTAAATGATATGGAGGGCTGATCCAGGGAAGGGCTTTCCTTAGCTGGAATTTCAAAAGAAAGCATTCCTAATCATGTTCTGTAGCCTTATTTCCTGTTGAAGAACTCTGGATTTGTAGTTCTCCTTTCATTTTAATGGATTGAGGTGGTAGAAGAAACTACTGCTGTAATTAGTTGCTGTGGATATGGGATTTTTATTATGGGGGTGAGAGTCTCTTCCTTCCTGATATATGAGTCAGTGTTGAAGAAATAGTTGGAACTGGTATTTGCCCATATTGTATATGGTTACTTAAGTGTATTTGTGCATTTCTAAATATAGAAAATATTTAACAATTTAAGATGTATCCCTTGTTAAGAACAGTCAGTATGGACAGACTGTCCATATTATTTTATGAGTGATTCTGGAGGCATCATTTAAACCTGTGGTGTATTTTATGATGAATAGAATTACATATTGATCTTGTTGGTGGAATACCAAGACTATGTAGAGTCAATATAGAGTTGTGCTTATATACCATGAAGAACCTGATAGCTGGTGTCAGTGCTGAAGTGGATTCTTGCTTTGATACCATATCTACAACATCTTATGAAGTCTCTAAATTTCATTCTACTTTTCTTGTTCCTTGGATTTGTGTCACTGTTTTACTGTTTCTTCAACTCAACTTTAAGAGAGCTGATTCCTTCTTAATGACAATCTCATGATGCATTTCACAGTGATCAGGTAATTTTACAGAAAAATCAATTCCATTGCAAAAGTTTTATTAGCAAGAACCTACATTCTTACATTGCCACCCTGAGCTGTAAGCTATCCCAAATGATTATGTGTGAGAACTAAGATCTTATAACCACTCTTCTTTTAAAGAGTTTTGGAAAAGTTAGACATATCAGGAGTAGAAGGGAAATATGGTTGAACTTTCACCAGTTGCAATTCGATGGAAATATTTATGGGGAGGGGCATTTAATATCTGTGATTCTGAAAGTGGTCCAATGAAGCATCTGTTCTGTACTATGGGTATGGAATATACAATATTCCTGAAAGGGTTACTATAGAATAACATAAGCTTGATGTTTAAGTGTCTAGCTTTGTGATTTCGGTAGGCTACTATGCTGTAAAATTAGTCAAGGGTATCATATGTTTATCTTGTAGAATTTAGAATGAACAGCCAGACAGAGCAGATAATATGCACTTGGAATAATTACAGAGGGTGGGATGAAATAGCACTTGATGCAGTATTTTTTTTTAATCTTCAGAGAGAGGCAGAGTGAGAGTGAGGGAGACAGCAGTAGATCCCAAATTAAGTGGAGAAAAATATGGATGTGTCGTGCCATGCATGTTCCATTTCAGTGCTGTAGGGATGGAAACCCTAGATCTGCATCTGACGTGGGTTGTAACAACTATTTGCTGCAGTGAGTCACTGCCTCATTTTGATTATTTGAGTGAGCTGATCAATATATTCCCATTACTGGCTGCAATGTAGGCTGCAGGAAGTGCTCCGAATATTTCAGTGTGTGTATTATGCATGTTTTGCTCTTTGCTTGAATCTGGGAGCTGAGTGACAAAGATCTCAACATGATGGAATGATCTTTTCCAGCAAGTGACTGCAGTGAACGGCTTTCTATTGCCAGGAACCCAGGGCAGGGCAGGGCTGTTTGGAACAGCCGGTTTAAGAAGATATAAATCCTTACACTTCCAGTGCACAGAATGCTTGATTTGAAAGGGCTGCAGCCATCTAGAAAGCCAGTTTCCCTGCTGTCTAGTCTGTTTTCTCCAGAAGGTTGGTGGAGAGAGAATGGCTGTGCTTTGCTCTGAGGTCACAGCTTGAAATCCCCTCTCCCTCTTTTTCCCTCTCCCTCTCTGTCTCTCTCTTAATTTGCTTTCTGCTGCAGGAGGAGATCTTTGAAGTTTATTGGTGCAACATTGTTTATATGTGTTTCATAACATAAACTTAACATATTTACTATGGACAAAAAGACAAACAAGAATTCCTCATCTAAGGTAAATGGTGTTTTTTTTCTATCTTAAAAATGAGAATTTAGGAAGGCAGAATGTGCTGAGACAGGATTTTCATGATGTAGGGTTTGTCATATTAAATCAGATGAGATTTCTGTACCAGAAGGCAGAGTCAGGCTTTTCAGATAGCTGTTGTTTGTGTGTCTATAGGACTGTGATTTCTGAAAACTGTTTGATCAGGAAGCTTCTGAATGGTGGCTATTGTGTGGGAGGCAGCCCGTGTTCCCACGCAAAATATATATTTCTGGCCGGGTTGGGTCTGCTGTTGAACTGCATCATGGGGAGGGGTAAGGCAGTAGCTACTCCGTTAAAAAATGACCTGCTCATTACCAGTCTAGGCAGGGTAATGTCAAGGGTATTTCATAGACTTTCTCCAATTTCTGCAGCAGTGCCTGTGCTGCTAGAATTTTTTTTCTACATTCAGTGAGCTCTCAGAATCTGTTGTCAAAATGGCTTGCAATAACCGAGATGCTCAAACTGGCAAAGTCTGAACAGAATAGGATCCCTCAAGGAGGGATATCCATCTATACTGCTTGGGAATAAGCCTCTCTGATGTGTGTGTGTGTGTGTGTGTGTGTGAATGATTTGTCTGTTTTCTGTCAATGCATATGTTCTTGAAAATAAATATGAAATGGATATGGAATAGTCTTCTACCATGTTGTACCTATGACAAAAAGTTCAGATGACAGCTGCAATGCAAAGATAAATTGCATTTATTGAGTGAAAGGGAAAATTAGTACAGTCATGTATGTCATGTTGTAGACCAAATATTCAAAGGTGCCAATAGATTTCTGTTTTTCAGAATCTTAATTTCCTTTGGTATTTAACAGACTCCTTATGGCCTGAACTCCTGTGTCACACTCCCTAACACCTGCTTGCCCAAACAGTCTGCCTGCCAGATGTTCTGGACTTCAGCACCCATCAGCCTCAGTCAGCATGGTGATAAGATAGCTGAAAACTGTAGCTGAAAATGTCATGAGTACAGCAGGTTAGGCAAAGAGATCCTAATCTAGCTTTGTGTGTAAATAGTATCTATCATTAAACATGATGGAAATAGTCCCCATTTTACATGATGCTAGTACCAAGAAAAGCCATTAAGCAAAACAGCGACTTTTAAAATAACGTGTTGTGTTATCTCAATGGCTGTTATGGTATGGTAATGCTGTTGTACACTTGATCATGCTGTTGTACACTTGATACAATCAGATTTGTACACTTGATCATTAGGGTAATCACTGCTTCAACACATGGTGTTTGATTGATCTTAAAACCTGACTGGACTTTAGACCAGAGAATCAGCTGTTTCTTTCTGAACAACAGTTCTAAGTCAAAATCTAAAGTGCAGTCAAGCAAGCAAGAATGCAATTTCAATAATTTTATATTTAAAATAAATACTTAATAAATAATCAGACTGCATGTCCAACAACAACTGATTTTTTTGGAAACATAACTTAGAAATATCTTTTGGATTTATTTATTTAGAAATCTTAAGATATAAAATTGTTGGAAACTTGGGAAAAATCACACTGTAGAAAATCCGATTAAAATGTCTGCTACTAATACACACACACACACACAGAGAGAGAGAGAGAGAGAGAGAGAGAGAGGGAGAGAGAGAGAGAGAGGCATTTTAAGGGTACAACCCAATTGGTCATCATCCTTTGGAAGGAAGCCTCTGACCTGTGGGGCTGCTGGCAAGATGGTGGAAGGAGCAATGGGGCAATGTTTGCCTCTCTCTCTTCCTGTTTTTCCTTTTTTCCTCTAGGTGGGTTATTGAGACCATCTAGAGCAGACACAGCAGGGGGGAGGGGGCACAGCTGGAGAGGTCATAGAATTGTGCATACAATTGATCTCTCTTCTGCATGATTTCTTCTCCTGATGGAAATCCCACTTACCATGTGATTTTGAGAAGGGCATCTGTGCTGGCATTCCTTCTATAGGACTTGCAAGTGGGAGGGAGAAGAAGATGAACTGGATCTTGAAGTCAGAGTAGTGCTCAAAGTTTTAGGAGCGGGAATGTGAAACATCTTTCAGTCGTCTGGATATTACAGGATTCTGCATGCAATTACATTCAATGGTGTTTATTATCATCAAATGTTAGCTGTGTTTGCACTTCCAAGAGCATGAAAAGGGGTGCAGACCAATCCTTACAATCCCCACCTCTCTTGCCTCCCAACTACTGTGGCTTGAGCCAAAGACCTGAACAGAGGGCATGCATCCAAGGATACAAACATTTCTGTACAAACGAGAGCTCTGAAACCCCCCCCCCACCTTTGTAAACAAATCATATGCACTTAGTTTATGCTCAGACATTCAGCTGAACAGAAGACTGGACCATGGTAATCTCTCTTTCCCTCCATGGCTTTTGCTTGCATATTTTTAGAAGTTAGCCAAATTCATGTGGTTTCTATGTGTTGCATTTCCACAGCAGCTCGCATGAACCAGATTAGGGATAAGCATTGAGCAGCACTTCTGGCAATGCATGTATCTTTTGTCAAATGTATTTCCCATCTTGCCATATACAATATGGCTAACAACAACAAAAGCACCATGGAATGTTGTTGTTTTGCTAAGTCCAGAGAAGCCAAAGGAGAAAGAAAAGCAGATAATGCCTGTAAGTGACACAATATTAATCTATTAAAGCATTAAGAGAGACCACAAATTAAAAACTTCAAGTCAGCTCAACAGGCCAAATTCTGCTTTTTTGTGTATCTTTCTGGTGGCTGAAAGACTTACCTTTGAACAGGGTTTTCATATGTGAGGTGCTGTATGAAAATGCTTGAATTTCTTCACCAAGAATGGTAGCAAGGCCCACTCCACACTTACCTGGAGAGATGCCCTCTTTCCAGAAAACCTCTTCCTACCTTGGACTAGTCAGGATTTGCCATTTTGCTGTTTTAATTCGAAGAGACATTATGTGCATGCTCTGAGGTGCTTTCTTCATTTAATTGACATACGCTACCCCAATGTCTGCAAGATATAAACAAGTTTCATTAGCTGGAAAGTGATTTTGTGGAAAGAGGGGAAGAAGGGTAGCCTCCCCATAAATGCTTGTGTAGATTGATGTAGAGTTAGACCATGCATAGTGGAAATGTGCTGGGTAATGATTTTATTATAGCGGTATTAAGAAGCTTGTAAAAAATGGTATTGGAATTGTTGTGCCTTGCTCTAAATCAACATCACAGCTTGTCTTTGGTATGTGGCAGAACACTCCATTGCCATATTGATGAATATAACCTTTAGAAAATGTGTCCAGTTGTCGCTTTGCCACACTTGGTTTCTGAACTGGTGGAGAAAATGGTGACATACAGCTTCTTGTTTGAATTTCAGAGGCCTCTTGGATGCTGAGTCACTGAGAACATTTTAGGCAACGATTGCTTTCCTGCTGGCAATATATTATTCAGTAGCTCTTGCAGTGAAATGAGAATTGTTTACCAAGAAGGAAGACTGAAATAATGTGTGGAAGCAGGCAAGCCTTTGAAATTCTTGTCAGCCTGAAAAGTAAAAGTGGTGCTTTCTAACACGTCTCTGGCTGTGCTGTCATCAAATGTTGAATGAAAAGCTGTCATCCAGTTGGGAGTTCTAAAGTAACAGGGAACTTCCAGTTCTAACAGGATATTAGAAGTAGGATATTCCTAAAATGGAATGGATGGATTAAGCTACTTGCTCCTTTTGTTCTTTTACCCCCAGAGATCTACAGTTGGGGCCAAACTTTAATAATTTTGTGTCAGTCACAGTGCGGTTTGGGACCTACAGTTCTTTTCAAAGGATACAGATCCTAGATACTGATTAGTAGAATCCCCAGCAAGACAATTTGTAGCAGCAAGCATAAAAGGGCAACCAACACAAGGGCAACCAAGAGCTAGTGCTTGTGTCTGTGCATGCCAGCTGAGAGGAAGGATCATAAAAAGAAAGGCAGTACTTTCCAAGCCTCACCACTGCCAAACTAAACGTTCTCTTAATCACAGGTATTGGAATGATGCACGGTTGTTTTCTCTTGTATTTTCTTGCAGATACGTATGTGCCCTCTTCAGCAGAGTAAGGGTTGTACTCATAGGTACTCTGCCTATTTTTTGCCTCAAAAATAACACGCCCCTTCCCAGAAAAAGGAAGCTAAAAATTTCAATTTCAATTCAATTTTTTCCTTTTAACCCCCATCTTTTAAGGGTTTGTGGAATTTCAGGACAAAAACAGGTTGTGGAGACTTTAAGCCTTTTAGTGTCTTCTGCTAAAGTAGGGACACATGAACTTGCAGAGGGAAGAAAAATAATTATGCAAGGCTCTACTATGTGAGATTAGGGCAATGTTTGGCCCTTACCAAGTAGATAGGGCATTGGTGATATCGCAATTGTACAAGTAGAGAATTTATAAAACCACACTCTCTCTTGGTGTTAACTGCATTCCCCATTGTGATCAGCTCAGCCCTTGCCTTCTTGCCATTAGGCTCCAAAACACCTGGCAGTCTTTTTGCAAACCAGCTCTTTGTTGGCATTTTGTAGCTACAAGGCAAACAACTCTAAGCTTAGCTTCTGCTCGTACCTAGAAAGCTGAATCCAAGCTGGGGATTTCTCCCCAAGATCCTTTCCTTTCAGTAACTCTGTGTGGTCCTCTGTGTGGTCCACCCTAAGCATGGCTTCCACAGGTGAAGGGTCAGCGGGCAAGACCTACACAAGCTTCTAACTGGGCAGCTCATCTCTCCCCACACCTTGTTGTAGGGTCAGTGACCAGGCAAGGCAACAGCTCTCCCTCCTGCCCTTCTTTGACCTCTCCCATCCCTTCCAAAGCATTCCTGGTCAACTTAGCAACCTGTGGGCAATGACCTTGTTAGAAAAAGACCAGCCATTCTATAAGGATGCTGGCTTGCTGTAACTTGCAACAAGGCCATACACAGACCAATTCTGTGACCCAATGACCATGGCCTTGGCCAGACTTTGGGCCCAAAGGCCTCTGGGTAGCCTGCCTGAGTAATAGCTTTGGGGATGCTGAAAGCAGTTCCTGGTCTATGCTCCTAAGCTGCGTGTATCTAAACTGCAGATTAATTAAAAGCCGGTTGAGCGCATGTGCTAAGAGGAAACCACCTAGATGTTTGGAAAGAGCCTAGCATACACAAGTGTTAAGGGGAAGCAGTTATCAGAAGAGTCCAGCTCACTGCAACTGCAAGCTAGCTCAGAGAGAAGTACCTGAAGAAACCCAAATGTCACAGGAAACAGTTGTCAGAAAAGTACCAGTAAAACACCTAGCTACAAGGCCTCACTGAGGATACGTTGAAGGTTCCGTGATGGGGTGGAGACCAGGATTGGCTGATCGGAAACCGAGAGCACTTGGACATGTGCAGTCAGAACTGCTTGCCGATTTGTAACCCTATAAAGACCATGCCGAACCTTTGGTTTTTGCCAGCTCCACTTTTGGGCATGAGCCACACTGCTGACCTGTTTTGCATGCAAAATAGATTAAGTCTCTACTGTGTGTTGCTTCCCTTTTTCCTGATAATTGAGACCCTTTGGGGAAAAGACCAGTGACATTTTTGCAACAGCCTTGAGAGATCTTCAAAGGCTGGTTCCTGTCCCTAGGTTCCTATCTCTGTTTTTTCAAGGTTTTCTCTTCCTCTTTATTCCGAATTCCAGTCCTGATGCCCTAGGATGCCTGTCAGGAGTGGAGGTTGGCTGCAGTTGCCACATTCATTGCTCTCTTTCATGCTGCTTTCTTGGATCCTTGTGCCTGGTTCTATACCTGATCCTGGGGTGCTTCCAAACAGAAGAAGCACCTAGAATGACACTGTGAACCTATTATCCCTTCCCAAATCATACACACACACTGAAAACAAACTGGAAAACACAGGAAAGTTGCAAACTGAAGACAACACCATCTGGACCCACTGTAAAACTCCATAAATGAGGCAGAGTTGTTGCACCCTCTCTGGGAGCACCCCTGATCTTACTTTGATCTGGTGCTTCATGCCCTGAAAAGACCATTAGTGTTCTATTTACAAGCAAGCTGGATCTGCAAGAACTAATGCTTAATAAAGAGTTTCTCCATTGAACAGCTTGGCGAGGGATGACTTGGGTAAAATCAAGGGTATAGTTTGGCAACAGAACTGTATAGTTAGGTGCCTGACTATAAACATAACATTTTATTGATAGAATAGCACTCAAAACAGAACAGCTGTCTGACCAGATAGAAGCTGAGAGAGAAGGACAGAAAATGTCTTCTTGGCTAAGGTACAGATAAATTTCAGCCTCCCTGGTATGAGAAACCCTCATCTGAATTTGAATTTTTTATTCATGGTGCTGTGAGTTTGCAGTGCTTGTGTCTGTGGCTAAGCCGAACCATCTGATCCTAGCAGTCCAAATCTGCATCAGGTAGTAGACCTAATACAGAAATTCAACCATCTAAACTGGGCCTACATAGTCAGGTGCCAAATGGGACGTGGGGTGAGGAAGAATGCATGCTACTTCAGGCTGAAGATTTACCCTTGAAGCCTGCTATCCAAATAAAGAAAGTGACACTAAATTGCAGATCTCACATAAGGATGTTTATGCTTAAGTTATCTTTCTCCTTTATTTATATGTGTCATCCAGGCTTTGTACAGTTTTTGTCAGTTTCTGCTGGAGTCATTTTGGAATGAAACAAGCAACATGTTGAGCAGAAAGCTACTGGCTTAGAGCATTTCCAGAGGCACAGCAAGTGAGCAAGCAGGCAAGCAAATAGTTATACTGAAAACCCTAGGACTTTCAGCCTGAGGTTTTGTATCGTGCTTAAGTTACATATTCTTTTATGAACTCTCAGAGTTCCTTAGTTCATGCTGGTGTTACATGTGCATAGGATCAGCAAGTCAGGAAGGCCTGGCAGTAAACTGGCAGCAATAAGGAAGATGGTAAAGGAAATGAATAGATACAGTGAGGTTCCACGGAGCCTGTGCTTCTGATGGAATGTACAGACTTTGGCAAAGTTAGACCTTTGATTTTCAGACTGCATAAAAGGACTGAGACTCCGGGGCACAGTCAATGTTCAGATGACCTTTGCTATCTGTATTCTCATATATATTTACTAGTTCATCAGTGCTGCTGTGTGAGGAACATCATGCTGTGATGCTATATCTCAAGAAGCAGTGATAGAGAAATGAAAAATTTGAGTGAATAGAAGAAGGGAGGTTAAGCAGGCATGCCACGAACAGAACATTCATTTGGGAATGTTATTAAGAAGCTAATTCAGTTGTTTTTCTTCCAGTATTCAAAGTGTACATAGTTCAGAAATATAGACGATATTTGAAATCAAAACAATTGCATTTACCTAAGAAATATTTTTAAAGATCTTGATTTTGGGTGGGAGGAGAAAATATTTCTGATTAATTTATGAGTGGGAAAAAGGTTAAAATAAAGCATCAAAAGTGCATTAATTTACACCTGGAGTTGCTGTTCCATCAACTTTGTGTTGAAGATGTTGGAGAAAATACTACTCCATATGGCAAAATGCAAATCCTTTTCTTACTATTTTTGTAGGAAGGATCTGTTGGAATGATGACGGCAGCCAGAAATCCTCTGTTGATACACTGGCATCAAGCCTGAGCTCAGAAACTGAGATTACTGGTTTCAGAGAAAGAGCTGCTTCCTAAGCTAATATGGGGTAAATTACAAGCACAAAATATTATCAGAGTGAAATGGAAGCAGAATGCCCTGTCTTCCAACTTTGTTTGTGGAACCTCTTCTAAATGTTCATCTTTAGTCTCCCTTATGGCTTTGTTGCCTTTTTATGGGTGGGGCAGAACTAATGTGTCACATGTGCCAATGTAAATAAGCAAGGGGAGTGAAATGGTGTTTTCAGTAAAAACCTGCAAAGAACTGTTTAAAGATGGGTGAGTGGGAGTGATTTATAAATGGCAAAGTAGGTTTAAAAATAGACCAGCATAGAAAGAACATTCTTCTAACTAACCCTCTGTGTGTGTAGCAAACGTCATCTTGTCCCCTCATTTACTCTCCCTTGTGATGAATAAATGCTATGTTCTTGCATTTTTCAAGGTGACTTTTATGAGTTGGTTTCTTTTGCTGCATATACTGCAATCTTGTATATCCGACAAAGCTGTTTTTCCTGATCCCAAATAGTTTTATCTTGCATTTGAAATGTTCAGTGTCTCTCAGATATTGTTCTACTCTGAATGTCATATACAGGGACAAAAATTTGGAATTGTTTTCTTTCTGAATTAGGACATTCACCTGAAACTGAGGTCTTGTGGTGAAGATGAGGCTGTGAATTCCAGTTTCTGACTCAGATTTCTTGTGTATTTTGATAAAGCATTGCTGAATTTCTTTGAACTAGGAATAATATTTGAAACATAAATCTGCCCACATGTCTAGTGTGATTGTGAAGTAGTTGACATATAAAGCAGCCTGTATAAAGGGGAAAAAACCCACCAAGCAGCAATTTACTAGGAGCTGCTTAACTGTGAGAAATGTTTTTCAATACAATGATAGAGGTTAGGATTTTAGAACATCTTACATTAGCACTACTACTGCCATTGCTTCATAAATGGGTCTGCCATTTTACCTTCACATATCTTAGAACAAGAAATTGCCTGTTTCAGAAGGAAAACAGCTTGCTTTGTCAGAACATGCAAACTCCACAGTTTAACGGAGAAATGGCCCCCAGTGTTCAGTGTAATGTTCAGTGTAATGGTTCAGTACTAAAACCAACAGCATAAATGTGAGGTGAATTAGCAGTGTGACCACATGGCTGGATTAAAACAACAGCCTTGAAAACAATGTGGAAAACTATTTGAAATAGCTGAGTTTTCTCTTTGTAGCTGACAATTAAACAGGCTAGGATCTAAATATGTCTCATTAGGCATGGAATTCCATAGCACAAGTGCCATAGCAGAGATGTCCCAACTCTACCTCCATAGGCATCATATTCTAAAATGAGTGCCACAAAGCAAGGCTTTCCCCAAGGATCAGAGTATGCAAGGAGGGACATAGCAACATAGAACATAGAAACAAAGAGACAGAGCGAGTCAGGAGCCTCCCAGGCCATCTAGTCTGAAACCCTGGCTCCAACTGACTCCATTTATGACATGCTTACCATGCGGGCCAACACATTTTCTAACTTTATGTGGACAATAAAGGCGATCACTAGCCCTTTGAACTGCATCCAGAGGCCATTTGTGGAAGAATTGCTGAATATTTTCATCTTGTAATGACATGTTTCATTTTACAAAGTAACAATGTTTAAAAACTAACAATGCAAACACTCAGCCTTGAAGCTAAGATTATAAGAAAATGAGAGGAACCTAGGGAAAAAAGTTGGGTGTTTATATTGTGTTTTGCTATTAAAAACACTTCCCTAATTTAACTATGTTCCTGGTAACCTTCTTCCTGAAGAACTCAACAGAACACTGTAAAGGGATTTATAAGCATCCATGTGTCATTTTTTGTGGACTTTTCCAAAGAAGAGATAAATTTGGACTGTGCCATTAGTTCCTCATTATTCCCCAAAGTGGAACAGTAGTAGTTCTGCTCATTAAGGCACAAGAAGTTAGCTGAATCTCATAAACCTCTGCTGCATGAAAATCTGATTTTAATCAGAAGCTATTGGAGTTTTGTATAATTATTTTGATGCCATATTAGAATGGAGTTTGATTTTACAAAAGAAGAGACTGATGTGAAGCTTTTGAAATAATAGCTCAAGAATGAGACAGTAGTTATTATTTCCAGGCAGGAAAAATGCATTGAAAATAAGATTGCTGACTGATTTAATGACAGACTTAATCAGTTGCTTTAACTAATTTAAATATGTTTGCATATATCAGAGTCTCAATATAAGTACTTTACAAACATATTTAAAGAAGCATGAGATCTCAGATTTGTTGCTGTTCATTGTTCATTGTACCACCTTTTACATTTTCTGCTATCATCTTAGAATAGTAATAAAAGGTATGATCTTAACAGGGAAACTCACCACTTTTGCTTTCACTAATTAAAATTGACTACTACCAATTTAATTAACTAAACAAAATGAAGACTACATCCTAGTAGAAAATGTCAGTGATTACCCAATACCCACTGATTACCCAATATTAGCACATTTGTTGACTGTTCCTTTGCCTTGGTAAAGCTACCATTCAGTGTTGGTTTCGAGATTAAATATACAGTTATACCTCAGAGATATTGTGGGTTCAGTTCCAGACCATCGCAATAAAGCAAATATCACAATAAAGTGGGTCACACATTTTTTTGTATTTTCCAGTGCACATTAAAGTTAGGTTTACACCATACTATAGCCTATTAAGTTTGCAGTAGCATTATGTCTATAAAAACCATGTGTATACCTTAATTAAAAATACTTCATTGCTAAAAAAAAAATGCTAACCATCATCTTGAGCCTTCAGCAAGTCATAATCTTTTTGTTGGTGGATGTTGATGGCTGCTGGCTGATCAGGGTGGTGTTTGCTGAAGGCTGGGGTAGCTGTGTTTCTTAAGGCAACACTAAAGTTGACACCATCAATTGACTCTTCCCTCCATGAAGATTTCTTTGTAGCAGACAATGCTGTTTGATAGCATTTTACCCAACGTATAACTTCTTTCAAACTTGGAGTCAATCCTCTCAAGCCCTGCCACTCCTTTATTAACTGAGATTATGTAATATTCTAAATACTGTGTTGTAATTTCAACAATGTTCACAGCATCTTCACCAGCAGTAGATTCCATTTCAAGAAACCGTTTTCTTTGCTTATCCATAAGAAGCAACTCCTCCTCCTCAGCAGTCAGCACACACACAACATTTATTTATTTATTTATTTTATAACATTTTTATGCCGCACCCATCGCAGAAGCCTCGGTGCAGCTTACAAAGAGAATAATTTATCAATTTATCAATTAAGTTCACTGTCTTCTATGGGTGGAGTTTGTGGTGCTTTGAAAAAAAAAATGACGAGAATTACCAGAATGTGATAAAAGGAAGATAGGAAGTGAGCAAATGGTTTGGAAAAATGGTTCCAAAAGACTCGCTCAATACAGGGTTTCCACAAAGCTTCACGTCATAAAAAACCTCAATATCTGTGAAACGTAAATAAAGCAAAGAACAATAAAATGAAGTATGCCTTACTTGGTTTGTATGTCATAGGATACTAGATAGAAGGTTGCGTTGTAATTTGCTATGAGAATAAATAAAATAATGCGAGGCTAGAGTGATCTGTTATCTAATCAAGAGCATATTTTCTGTTTGGTACAGCCTGGATTCTCTGTTGGTTGTTGTTAGAAGTACTGATTCTGGAAACCTGCTTCTGTGTTTTGTGAAGACATGTAAACTGATTTGTTGAACATTATGCATATGGCTGCACCTATCACTGAGAATGAAGTCAACCGCTCCCTCAGGGCTCTCTCGTGCCAGAATTCCATGTATGGAAAAAAATAATCTTTTAAAACTAGCGTTAAACTTTGCCAACATAGCTCTTGAAAAGAAGGCTAAAAAATACTAATTATCAGACTGATTGAGAAGTAATGTACACTTTGGCTGCAACTAACTTCGGCTGTACTTCTGCTGTAGTAAATGCCTATTGGTTCAGTAAGTATGTGACCAAATTATGGTAAAGAAGAGACCATTTCAGTAGAGTGAAAGGCGTGCTGGAGGTGCTTCCTTGTTTCATAGTCCTTATCCCACTCTTGTAAATAAAAAAGGTAGCCACATGGGTCTGCTAAATAACGTGGCTGTTTCTTGTTCTTAGAGGGAAGTCTTACCCAATCTGTCCTGCCTTTTACAATCTGATTTAACTGAGAAAGATCACTTCATGGGCTCAGCAATGCCTGTGGCACTTTAACTCCCATCAATGCCCGCTCCCATGGTCATGGCCTGGAATATTGGGCATTGTGGTCCGAAAGACTGAGAGGGTGCCAGGTTGGGGAAGGTTGCCATGGTGGTTTCCAGGCACAAAGTATAGATCTCCCTGATTGTCCCAGGTCACAAAAGCCTATATAATACATTTCACTCTACATTTCTTGGTGGTGCCACCTTCTGTGGTTCACCAGGAAAAGTAGCCAATCCATTAATCAATGTCATACTTTTCTGGTCTTTGCAAATTATGCTGTGAATGAAAGTCATGTAGCATTTCTTTGTCCTCTTTAGGAAGCGAATTTACATAACATTTACCTTAATTTTTATACTAATCAGTATTAATATGCTGCCCAGGTTCATGGCATGGAATGGGGATTCTAATCAATATCAATACTAAATATACTCATTAAAAGTCATTAATATTAACAGTAATGCATAAACTACTCCAACAGAGTTCCTCCCCGCTTGCCCCTGGACTTGTACTGTTTGTTGTACATTGTTAGCTGCTTAGAAAGTCCTGTCAGGCTATTGAGCAACATATAAATTTGAAAATAAATAAAATAAAATAACATAATATTAGTTGATGATGGCAAAATGTATCAAGGAGATGATGATGACAGGACAATAACTATTTGGAGTAGTATTCCTCACAGTATGAGATTGCTCCTTTCTTGCACTTCAGTTGCAGTTTTTTCAACCCATATGTTAATATTTCTAATGTATTATTTTGTACACATGTTGTTTCAGTTGACGTTGCTGTTGTATATTTTTACTTTCACTGTTAGAATAAATCAGTAGGTTAAGCGTCTAGAATGTAGGAAATTTTATTTTTATCCTGCAATTTATTTTGTTATATTTCACAGATTTTGAGTTGCCTCATGGCATCTCTGCTTTTTGTCACACCTGCAAAACCAGATTTAGCTCATTTTAAAAGAATATAAAAATATTTAAAACTGTACAAATACAGTAGGTAAATACAGTGAATATCTTGATGCAGCTTCAATATGGAGACAGTCATACAGTAAACTATTTCAAACTGGGGAAGTGGCTTATACTTGCAATTACCATAGTATCCCACAAAAATACTTAGTTCTTATCAATTTCAGCTTGGCTAAATCCTCTGGAAGAAATGGACAAGTGAGATGGAATCAAGAGGGAGCCAAAAGTTCCCAGCTCCAGCCCTTTCCACTAATTGAGCTAGGAAGGCTGCATCAAGTGGCTGGGACTCTGACCAAATAAGCTTAAAATTAGACCCAAACTGAGCGCACACACATCAAAAGAAAAGCAAGCATAAGATGGAGGCTATGGTTTGTAGACAGACCTCTGGATAGTTTAGCTAATTCTGGATGGTTTGGACCCATTCCTGAAGCTAAAGATTAGGATGCATTGAAATAAAAGAAAATGTGTCTTTTAAAAAGGGGGTTTAGCAGACCCTTCCTATAGCAAGGTGGGAACATAAGAGCTTAGTCTGGGCAAACTAATACGAGTGACAAAATTATGTCACCAGGATTCTTTAGCTCATTGTCTGTTGACTGTTCTCAGGGTAATAGGACTTCCTAGTTGCTCTTTGAGAGAGATCAGTTCGAGCGTCTTCCAGGGACTGCGTTGACCAAGAATCCAGAGCATTCACCAGCAATGACCTAGATGTTTCAGGTCTGTTAACTATGGTTGGAAGTTGGAACCATCGCGGCCCAGTACAATGAAGATACAAAGCTTGGAGGTTTATCTAGTTTCCATAAAGGCTTTAACATGATGGCTGTCATAACAAAAGCAAAAAGTTGCAGGAACTCTCTTAAATATGGAAAATGACATTTCCTTGATCATTGTACTGTGGGAGCTATCAATGAACAGAAAAGTGGATGGTTCTGTGGGAATAGATACTTTGTCACATGAGCCTATTTCCCAGCACTACTGAGTTGTGAAGCCCTTTACAAATGATGCCATTTCTCTGTCTTATATCTGGAGGGTGCTTCCTCTAATCAGGAGGAAGAAATTACTTTTGAATGGCTTTGCTGCACATTTGATTAATTTTTCCACTTGTGTGCCTTGAAGCTTTTAAACTATATGCAGGTTTGATTGATTTGGTTGCACCAGACATAGCCCTGAGACCGAAAGCTGCCAAGTGATCCTGTCTGTTACAGCAACATCTCTCACCTTGACCCCAGTCACAGTTTCTTAATGGCTCCAAGCCTGTGACTGCCATATTGGGGACTGGGCACTGCCTGCCCTGCTGCTGCTGAAGAGAGAGTGAATGAAAAACACATTTCAAAGCATTCAGTGGAGCTCTGCAGCCAAGGGAGTGACAGATTAAGGCCTACAGCAGCAATCTGGCCCATGTATTGGACTCTATCACTTCTTGTATATGTATCAAAAATGATCCTATTAGTACTTCACCCTTTCCCTCACTTAGTTATATAATGATCAACAAACTTTCAAAAAATATCATTAATGCTTTTGCACAATTTTCAGCAGTGTTTTTGCTGAGCCGGTAACTAAGAGAAATGTTACCGGTTCAGCAAAATAATATTTTGCACTAATATCATGCACATAATAATGCACTAATATTTATAGTGGCTTTGGTATAATGAGAAATCTTTACAAACAATACAATCCTATTCAAATCCCAGTAACCATGTCAGGGGCTGCTTCAGTGTAGACTACATCAGTTCAGTTTGTGAGCAATTGCCTGAATTAAAAGCAGTGACGCCTTTATTCAGATTCTGGGAATTCCTTATTACTAACCAACTTGGAGATACCGGAGGCCTGCTGCAATATATTTGCTAGGCACCTCAAGGTCAAAATTTCTTGAATCCATTGGGACTTAGACTTCAGTGATACTGCAGTGGAATAAGGTGAGATATCCAGAGCCCAGCCTTTGAGAGGTGGGGAAAGGATGTTTACAATATGCTCAGACAGGTTTGCATAACTACATCTATACTGCATCCTTGCAGATTGGTTAATAAAGTCTAGCAAGGAGGGAACTGCTGGCTGGGTAGGGAAGTGATTAATGCCTCTTAATGAGAAGGACTGGTTCTATGCCACCTGAAACAGGCAGTGATGAAACCACTCTGGAAGAAATCTTTTCTGGACATACAGCATCTTCATGTGAGGCTGGTGGAAATACCCCCTTCCTGCACAAGATTCTTGAACTGGTGGTGACCAACCAGCTCCAGAACTCTTGGATGATTATCTGGATCCATTTCATCTAGGTTTCAGACTGGGTTTTGACATACAAACAGTTTTGGTCACCTTGTATGGTGATCTATGCCAGGAGTGAGATGAAGGGAGAGTGACCCTGTTGGTACTTCTAGATTTTTTCAGTGGCTTTGGTACCATTGAGCATGGCATCTTTCTGGGGTAGCTGGCTGAGCTGGGGGTAGGGGCACTGCACTAACTTGGATGGATGATTCCAGAAGGTGGTGCTAGGGGATATTTTTCTGCTCTTTGGACTCTCCAGTATGGTGTCAGA
Organism: Varanus komodoensis; assembly: GCF_004798865.1. NCBI lineage: Eukaryota > Metazoa > Chordata > Lepidosauria > Squamata > Varanidae > Varanus > Varanus komodoensis. Next base: position 5,696,110 of record NW_025335408.1, on the reverse strand, counting down.
TTTGTCCCCTGTGCTATTTAAAATCTACATGAAATGGCTGGATAGGACTGAAGTTCTGAAGTGTATTGTCATCAGCACACTGATGTCATACAGCTTTATTTCTCTATTTCATCTTCAGCAGGTGAGATTGTAGATGTGTTAAACTAGTGCCTGGCTGCAACAATGAACTGGATGGGAGTTAACAAACTGAAGCTCAATCTAGACAAGATGGAGATGCTCTTAGTGGCTGGTTCTTTGGTCAGATGGAGGGAATTCAACCTGTTCTAGATGGGTTTCCATGACCTTTAAAGGAACTTGGGGTGGTCCTTGAGCCATCTTTGTCAGTTGGAGCCCTGGTGGCTTCTGTGGCATGGAGTGGCCCAGCTATGTCCCTTTCTGGGTAGAGAGACTCTGGTTGCAATAATCTATGCTCTGGTAATCTCTAAACTAAAGGGGCTGCCCTTGAAGACTGTTTGGAAGCGGCTGATTGTGGAAAAGGTAGCACCCAGATTAATAACAGTGGTCCAAATATATAACATGGTCCAAATATATAACACAAATTCTGGCCCACTTGTATTGGCTGCCTATATGCTTCCAAGCCCTGTTCAGGGTGCTTGTTTAAACCTTTAAATTCCTACATGGCTACATACCTGATGGAATGCCAGTCTTAACCACAGTGCTCTCACTGTGATCAAGATCTAGGGTGTGCTTCTGATTGCCATCTCCAAGGGAGGTTTGGTTTCTGGCAACAAGGACAAGGGCCCTTTTAGTAGTGGCCTTCCAGTTATGGAACAAGCTTTTGACTGAAGCCCATAGTGCCAACTTTATTATATTTTCAGTGCCAAGTTAAGACTGTCCTTTACAATAGGGGATTTTATTAGTTTAATATTATATTGGGGCTTATGTTAGCTGCTTAAAAGAGGTCTTACGGTTTAATTTGTCTAAGCTATTGTAGCTTTTTACATTTGTTTTCAATTTGACTTTTGATTATGCATGGTGATATTATGATGTTTTATATCTATATTTTGTATTGTATTCTGTGCTGTAAATATCCCAGACAGCTTTGGCTTATGGGTGCTATATTACTAATAGTAATAATAATATTTCTGTTATTTGTTAGTCGATAACTTTCATTGCAACAGCAGAACAAGAGTTACAGTATTCTGTCTTCCAGATGAAAGAATGCCTTTTGGGCAAAAACACATTAATGATAACCTGTATGAACACATGTGTATAACACATTACATGTAATAAATGTTGACTGACAGCATGTATACACAGATAGTGCTTATTAAGTATAAGATGCAAAACTGTGATGCTTAATTTGCAGTATGAGTTCAAAGAACTGTGGCCCAAATTAGCACTTTTTACAGTCTTTTAATCCCAGTTACCTAATCAACATAAAGTGAATCGTTCTGTTTACAAATTTATATGAGAAACTTTTAACCTTATCTTTAAAGTGTGCAGTTGTTACACATTCTTTGTACAATTTATTGTTACTAACTGTAGTGTATGGATTGAGGAATAGGTTTACTAAAATACCTGTGATTTTAATATTAATAATCTCTCTGATGATTTAAACTATATTATGTCACAAAGATATGAAGCGGCTTATCTGTTTGCAGCATGATTACAAAATAGCATTATAGCCTCACAGAGAAATAGTAACATTTTGCCCTTCCGTTGTACTTTCGTATCAGTGATTGGAAAATGAAGGTTTCTGCCTTGCACATGCCGATGTGAAGAGACTGTAGAGAAAAACACATACTTACTCATGTACTGTGTTTCTCTACTCCCTTTTATACCATTTATTACAACAAGGGCAGTGATGTGCTTAATGTTGTGGACATCATTTTGTGTTTTCAGGTAGTATTTGAAAAAGCGAGGACATTTTACCAGATTACATCCAAAAGTGTACAATTTTCTGCCAATTGAGAGGCATTGGCCTCCCTACCTTCCATGTTTATACTGATGAAAGCTGATGCATTTGTTCAACTTATCATACTTTATGATTCAAGAAAGGCATGCTTTTAAATATTAATATCCGAGCAGATTGCTCTGCAAGTGGTGCCCACTGCTTGGACAATAGGGATTTAGAGCTTCTTTTAGGAAGATATTAAATGAGTGGAAATATTCCTTTCTGGTTGGCAGAAATGATGAACGCAAGCTCTGCCCCATTGCAGAAATAAGTATTTCCAGGCATTCCTAGTTCCTGGAGGAGAAGGCTAAATCCTTGTTGCACACCGTGTGCTACTTCTGGAACAGAATGAGCAGTGGTTCCCACTTGTGCAATGCTTCCTTTGGATAAAGCCCAAAGTCGACACAGAATATATTCCTCACCTCCTCTGCCAAGCTAGGCAATCTCCACTGTATGAATTCTGTGAAAGATAAGGTGGTGACATTTTTTTAATTATTAAAAAGTGGCCTAACGAGTGTTCCTATCCATCTGGAATCCGATGGACAGAGCAGACAGTTTATGTCTGATGTTAGATATTCCTGAGGCTGTCCATCACTGGCATGATTCAATCTTGATTCAATTTTCACATAGTAGAATATATCATTGTTCTGGAGACTGATTTTAAAAACAATAACATAAGGTGTCAAGAAGAAGAAAGGAAAAACGCAAGCAGAAGCTTATCATATTTTTTTCCTCCCAAGTTGAAGACTAGCAAATATTTTGTTCCACTGTTATCAACAAGAATTTGCTAGTTGAAATAGCTGAAAATGATATTTTACACCATAGATAAACTGAATCCCAGAAACCACAGCTTTTAATTCCTTTATCTTCGCAGCCTGATAATTTTATGTTGAGACATACTCTGCTTTGCTACAGTGACATCCAGTGGCCAGTTACTTTATCTAAGAACAAACCTGGACAAATCTTAGCTCATTTTGTTGCATTCTGACATACATACCTACATACATATATGACTTTTAAAGATATAGAGTGTGTGTGTGTGTGTGTGTGTGTGTGTGTGTGTGTGTGTGTAGAGTAGTGGCCTTTGTATTCTGGAAGGCAAATGCACTAAACAAAAATAGTAGGTCCAGAAAGCCATTAAGTCCCATTTTGGCACTATGCAGGATTCCCTGAGGAGCTCTCCTCAGACTAAGAAATAGCCAAAGAGTGTGATATGAACACAGCACAGAAAAGCTGCTTGCAGAAAGGGTCATTTGAGGTGACTCTAGCAAGTGAGCTAAGCCACTGGATCAAGAGTAGAATTCGAAGAGATTCTGAACTTCCATAGTGATCAAAGGTAGATGTGTTAGGCAAAAGCAAACAATTACAAAATCCATAGTAGGGCCATGTGTTTTATTAAACCAATTCAGAGATCACTAATGCACAGGGTAACAAAATACTGAATTTTCAAATATCCAGACAAGTAACACATTAGAAAGGTTTGGGCAGAAGGAGAGGAAAATGTGGCTTCTTTACAAGCTATGGAGTTTGTAATTCTTCAGAGAGAAAGTGGTAAGAGGCTACTGCCATTCAAATTGGGCTCTACCAGGTCATGAGATGGTTTTGGGTTGTACCTGCAACACCTTCAAGAAATAGTGGGGAGAAGAAAGAAACAAACCTTCATGCCCCATTTTTGAAAATATGCAGGAAGCGAAAGGGTACTTAATTACAACTTTACTTTAATTGCTTTGCACTTAGTGCTTTGCACTTAGAGGAACATTTTCACTGATTAGAATACCTGAACCTGTAGTTTGAGTTACAGTAGTTAAAAAACAATAATAGATTTTGATCAGCAAGAAAATTATTCATTATGTAGTAAATTATGATTACATAATATATAAAAGGAGAGTTGAGATTTCATTATTTCCAAAAGAAATTGGTTATTACCTATCACATGATAATTTTGTAACAAGAAAACTTAGTAATGACTTTAGATTCTATTTACATAATGGTTATAAAATGTAATTATACTATTAACTTCTCTTACTCAAATGAACTAATCAACCCATTTTTCCACAATTTAATTTCTTAAAAGTTGTTGATGTAATTCCAGAAATATTATTGGGGAACTAATTTTCTGAGTGCTCTGTGTTGCCACGATCGATAGATTCTTAATAGTGTTTCAAAAACAAGCTGTTTCCATTAAAGTAAATGAGACTTTTAGGAGTTCAAGGGTTTTTCTGTAATGCCAGGAACTGAACTGATCGGTGCTGAGCTGAACTGGGTTTCGCGGGCTATTGACCTGGCAACATTTGTGTGATGGCAACTGCATGCCTCAAATGCTGCCAGAACCAATTTAATATACGACATAGCAAAATGATCAGGGCTGGAGTTCTCCATGAAAAATGTTTTTTGCATGGTTTATATTGTTCCACGATGAAAAGAGGCATGTTTTCCACCATATTTACTTGGATACTAAAGCCATTGCATACATATGTGTGCGCGCACCGCCCCATACAGGCACATAGCACAAATGCTTTTAATGTGTATATTCACTGATCTGTCCATGCTTTCCCTGTTGCCGTGATCCATTATATCCATCATAAAACATGTTCACAGAAAAAGTTTAATAGGGTGGGAGTGTAACCTTCACACCCAGAATGCTGGGGCCCTTGTAGCAGGGATGCAGTGCCCTCATTAGCATGGACATTTGTGCTGAGGGCTCCACACCGAAGAGTTGTGATGTCCCATTTTAATTTTTCCACCATTTCCTGAAAGGACCCTAAAAATACTTTTGGGTTTTGGCCTGGAGCATGGTGGGAAATTAAAATAGTCGCACAGGCAAGCACCACTTTAAGTTACCGTCATACTTTGGAGTGATATTTTGTTTGCTGAAGGACATTTTGAATGTGAGCTATAGTTGCCCAGTACTGCCACCACAGTGTGGAAGCCATTGGAGAGCAGTTGCTTGAAGTCCAGGGAGATGATCCAAGGCTAGTGAAAATTGTTCTGCCTGCAGTCATTGGCAAACTGATGATGCTGCCAGCCAGGTTTTACAACACTAGCATAGATGGGCAGTTGTTCTATTCCACATGAAGCAACTGCCAATTTTCATAATTGTCACATGATACATTACAATTTTTAGTTTGCTTGCGAATTTCATTTGGTATGGTATCTCTTCCCCCATCAGACATGTAGCTTTGCTAATGCACAGTTGCACCTTTCCCAGAGTACTCCAATTAAAATTAGAGACGTTACAGTGCATTCCAAGCAATCAGTCACTATGTTGCATGGATCATATTGTGAGGGATAACAAGGACATTTGCATAGTTGTTTGGCATGTACATTTTCAGTTCCTGCTTCCAATTAGCTGGTGTTCTGGCTTCCAGAGTTGATGTTATGTTCACAATAGCAAGTGGTATTTTCACTGAGGGCTGATTTGCCAGCTCCGCTCCCTAGTACCCTAAACTACACCAGAACAAAATAAAGAAATACGGCATTGTAAACATGCCCGAGTCATGCCCATGTCCTAAAACAGCATCAGGTTCTTGTGCTTTAGACTTCAGTGTTCTGCCTTTATAAATGTTGAACATCTCAAATAAACTTAGATAATTGCATCACTGAGTGTTCAGAATTATTGGCATTCAGAAAGAAACCAGACAGTCATTTGAGTGGGATGCAGTAAACTAGTGACCTGCACCAGCAGAGGGTTGGATCCAATGGCCTTCTTGGCCCCTTCCAACTCTACTGTTCTGTGATTCTATGAATAGTGGCAAAATGAAATGGTGAAGAGGAGCTGCAGCTTAAAGGACTTCAAACGTGAGGATAGAGCTTGAGATCTCTTTCGGTCTTCTAATGTATGAATTGTAGCTTGAACTGTTAGAGATCAGGGTCATGTTACACTAGCTCTTCTAAAATATAACTATAAATGTATTCTCATTTTATAGTGCTCTAATATTAAAATAGCTTGGGTTAATCTCTACAGTAACTTGTCTGTCACTGTTGTAGTCCAATTTTAAGCTAGTTTTAATCTTATTAGAGCTAGATTTTCTAATGTACTGGACTGTAGTATGCTTGCACAGTTATTCATTGAAAAATGTCACTAAATGGGGCTAAGATTATATCCCAATTCATCCATGCTTGGGATATACAGCATCCCATCATGCTTGTGTAAATGATGGGAGAAGGACTATATTTGCTGATTCTGCCAATGCTACCTATTCATTTTGTGGAAAAGAGAAACTTCTCTGCATATTGGTTCATTGTGGTGATTTACAACCTGATGATACAGAATTCTAACTCGTGTAGTAAATCTGTACATCTAATAATTAGATTCAATATCGATATTTAGACACACATCCACACACATATGCAGACATATGCAGGGGCTTGAGAAAGATGAAGCCTCCATTGGGTCTAATGAAAACCTCCTTGTTGGATGTAATGACAAATTGCAGTTAAATTAAACCTGGAATTAGATACTATTATTCTGCTCTTCTTGTATGAATGAACAATGCAAAGATGTTTGTACTGCAATTTCTCTTTCCTAATTGATCTACTCTTTGTGCATATAAACTTATACTATTAGATTTGATAGTATTAAGGCATATGTATAGTCCTTCATTTTTATCATTCATTTGCCAGGTCATCAAATATTGTCAAACATATTATTTAATGTTACTGTGGATTTATGCTTATATTTGTTTATAGCTATTTGCATATATTTCAAGATAATGTGTTTCTTAATAAGCCTTTTGATTGGACTTTATCTGTGACGGCAAACTACTTTTTCACAGGTAGCGAGAAATGGAAAAGAGACTCTAAGGCAGAGAAGGTAGAAGAAGTGTGCATCTTGATCTCACTGCACTTCCTGTAAGTGGGACAAACTGCCTTGGCACAGTGGTCCTTTGGAATTAAGCAGGCGTTGGATGCTTTCATGATACAGGAAGTTTGCCTCTTGCATAAAAGAAATGATGTTTGGATAACTGTCCTGGTGCTCTGAAGCTGACTTGGCAAGCAGAGCCTGGAAGTGAACAATAATGGCTCCTGTGCTGGAATCCCCTCCCGCACCCTCCACTCAAATGCAACACAGAAGGCAGCACAATATCTTCTGATGTTGCCACTTTTCCCACTGACTATCCCATTCTAGATCATAAATTGATAAAATGCTAGCTGTGGTATCTTTTATTACCATTAGGCGTGCTTGGAGTGCAAAGTCTTTTTAAAGAAGAGGTGTTCTGTACCACATATTCCATTTCAAATTCCAATTAGAAATGTATTAAAAGTTGTGATGGGGAATCAAGAACTAGTTGTTGTAATAGGGGAATAACTCATGATCAGTGTAGAGATTTCATTTGGCCAACTGGAATTCTGGGTAAACTTTCCTGCTTTACTGCCTAAAAGTCTAACTAATCCCATCCATGATAGCTTTCTTGATAGCGACTTTTAGTCTAACTCTAACAAGGAATGATTAAATGGGAATAATAAAGTATCTAGCAATTAATAACAAAGTAATTTTCTCCCTGCCTCTGTTTTTGCTCTTTTTTGGGGTGGGGGGGTGGGGTATAGATGGTTACTTGAAACCTAATGATCCAAGCAGGTGTTTTATACATAGTTTACATGCAGCAAAATAGCTATTTTTGAATTAACTGATATGTAGACAACAAGATGCATATGCACACACCCACCAGTACCACATTCAGTTAATGCACTTTATAGCTTGAGCTATGCTTGTTTTACCTAAGTGCAGGCACAGAGCGAGGGGCAGCGGGGGGGGGGCAATCCTTGTCACAAACACAGCGTGGAGTATTTCGGTATTCCTCACAGCTTTCAGAGGCTGCCTGTTTGAATGCAAAAAAGAACATTTGCCTTGGCCTAAGCTTCACCCAGGTTTCATTTATAAAATCACCCCTTACCCCTTATGGGAATAGGAATGCCTTTTGCTTATGCAAAGCATTTTAGGATCCAAGGCACCATGTTTTTCATATTCATTAGCATTGAAATTTTATCTGCATTGTCTCATTGGCTTTGTTTCATTTTTCTTGTGATTAATTTCTATCGTCTTCCTTTCCAACTACTGTTTCCATCATAGCCCACTTTGTCCCCAAGGAAAGGCTTATCTGTTGGCTGTTTGCCAATGCAAGTCTGTTTTTAATAATCATGTTAAATAAAGCATGCAAGTTCCTGATTATCGCTCTTAATAGATCACAGACAGCTAATGAAGAATGTTTGAGCTTCTTTTCCCTCTGGGGATGACTTGATAGATGCCACCTGGTTTGACATTTCTTGGGATGGAAGGTGCCATAATCACTAGCAGTGGGACCTTCACCATCCGTTTTGTTTAGTCTTGGCAGCTGTGGTTTATAGGCAGACATTGAACCAGGCTCTTCCACTGAGGTTGTTCTTCCTTCCTTCACTGAATTTATTTTGCTACGTGATAAAAGGAGCACCTGTCTCCAGGAAACAATAGGAAAAAACAAGTTAGCATTGTATTTTTATGCGTTGCTTGATTGTTGTGTAGATCATGTAATTCTTCATGTAAGAACATGCCTCTTGATGTACATTTCCCAAAAAGCATGCTGCACTTTCAGTGAAAGCAGTTGGACAGCCATACCTAATTTATTCTGGATTACACACATTTTGTAAATTCATTATTTTATGTAGGCATATGTAGGAGTGTACGACCACTGAAAAAATTCAAGAAACAAAATCATAAGGCTTCACTGAAACACTGAACCATCTGCTAAACAAAAACAGCACATAGCTAAGTGAAAATACTCATAAATTACTAATATGAGTGATTTATAAGTTGCTTATTATTGGTCCAAATAGACAGTCCTGAAAAATCCCATTATGAGGCCCAAGTGAAATTTTCATACTAGCCAGAATGCTTTTTAGGCTTGACATTAAGACTACAATATAAGGAAGTTCCTCCAAACATTATTTGCTTGCCCTGCCACACAAAGCAGACAGCTGATTTTTGCCATGTGTTCAGCCTCAGAGAAGTGCTTGTCTCTTCTCCCCACCTCCCCCTCTCCACATGCTCAAAAGGAACGGCAACTTGTATGGTTCTTTCTATGCATGCTGGGAGGGCACAAAGTCTCAAAGCAAGTCTCTGAGGTCAGAGCTGAGCCCTTGACAAATCTCATGGGGATCTAGATACTGTAGACAAAATGGGGAAGTTTTGCTCTTAAGGTGCCCCGGGTTTGCATAACACCTCCATTTTAAGCCTGTTAAAAAGACCAGGCTATGGGGATTTTCTGTCATGCACTACTAACCCCCTTTGCTGACAAGTTGTTGTTGTTGTTGTTATTGTTGTTGTTGTTATTATTATTATTATAACATTTCTATGCCGCCCCTTGCCGAAACCTCGGGGCGGCTTACAACATGATAAAATACACTGAAATACAATAGTACATAATAAATTACCATTAAATACAAAAATACAAAAAATACATTGAGTTAGTCCTAATAAAGATGCTCCCTTGTGGTTTTTGGATTTTTCTAGCAGATCAGTAGTTCTATCTATAACTTGAATATGCTTTGAGGACACCAGCAAAGATGTACCTTTGTAATGCCTGTTATGTCTTAAGTTACCAACTTGGTGATCAGTTTGCTGCATTCTCATTAAAATATTTAAACACTTACTATTAAAAAAAGCTTATGCACATAAGCAGTTAATGCAAGAGATCATGGAAATGATATTATACAAGTCAGAATCCTCCAACAAAACAGTTCTAGACTTTGTACCAATAAGACTGTTATGTAATTTTGCAAATATTTCCAAGCATAACTATATTGAACTAAAGAAAACCTGCTAGACCTTTCAGAGTATTTAAAGATGTTCTGCATACATTCTCCTTTTGGTATGAGTTTAAAAAGGGGTTATTATGGTCACCTTGCAGAAATGGTTATATTATTGCTCTAAATTTGGAGTATATGGCACATGCATGAAGAGTGAAGTAGTACTATCAGCACTTGCTGTAAATAAGAAGTGACATAATAGAGAGATAGTTACAATAATGGAGAAAGTGGAGAGGGAGACATTTTTATCCCTCTCCCATAACACTTGAACCAGGGGTCATCCCATACCACTGATTGGTGGGAGGTTTAGGACAGATAAAGGGAAGTACTTCTTCACAGAGTATAAACTATGGAATTTGCTGCCATGGGAGGTGGTGATGGCTGCCGATCTGGGCTTGAAAAGGGAATTGGACAGATGCATGAGGGAGGAAGCAATCTGTGGCTGCTAGCCTTGCTGGCTATGTGCTTGGGCAGGATGAGGTCTTGCATCCATCATGCTTGAGAGATCCATTGGGCAGCAGGTTTGCCACCATGTGTATGGAGTGCTAGACTAGATGGACATTTGATCTGATCCAGCATGGCTTCTCTTATCCTCTTATGTACTGCAACTAATGCAAAAATGTATACCAGGCAACTACTGCCTGCCTTCTCAGACACATTATTGAACTATGCAAAATTCCCCAACAACAACCAACACCCTCGATTCATTGTGGTATCTTAGCTTAGCCTGCCAGTCAATATGAAACCTTGTATTAAATTAAATAGTTTAAATGTTGATACGGTCTTTACACAGACTTTACGAATCTGGCACACTGTATTTTCATCTTCAGGCTGCTTGTGGGCATGTCTGAAGTCCTGCTGAGATATAAATTGATGTCTCCTTTATCTACTGGAAATGTCTGGGTGGTATGTAATGTGTTTCACTTCTGTGGGTCTGTAGATAGATTGTTTAATTTAACATTTAAATTGGACCCAACAGTGTTGCAGGAATGAAAATATGGGTGTGCATGGAGGAGAGAGAGAGAAAGGGACATGATTATCATGAAGATTACATAGATTTATAACATGTAAGATTTATCCTTTGCATAATTTGCTAATAAGAAACAGTAAGATAAATAGAACCATCTACTTGAAAATTATATAAAAATAATGTCCAGCATTGGCCAGCTAGGCTATTTGTAATACTGTTAGGCCTCATAAAGAAATGAGCTTTTGCTGAAGAAGCTATTAAATACGTCTTCCCATTTTTTCCTATTCCAGTCACAATTCTAATAAGAATAGATTGGAGATGAAACGTTCTTTAAAAATTGAATTAAAGATGCAAGCAACTGTTATGAGTGCTATCTACTGAGTCCTACATAAGTTCAACCTAAAAAGAATTCTTACATTAAGCATGCATTTTCATTGCAGAGATGCAAGTTCTCTGGACAAGGTTCTTGGTATGGAGTTTTGATTTGTGGGTACAAAGTAAATACCATCATCTATGAAGCTTTTCCTAAACCTTCAAAGTTAACTGCATTATATTAAGGTGAAGAAACCAAACCTACAATGTGCACGATGCAGCAGTATTTTATTGTCTTTTTTAATGCGAATTGTTTATTGCTTGTAGTTTGCAGCTTTTTGGATAACTAGGCTAACTTGAGCATAACATGTTGATAAGGAGTTATATATGGATGCTGCTGGACAGCAAAAAGAAGGATGATAGCATTTCAATGTGTTATTTCCAGAATCCAGACAAATATTCACTGAATTGTATGAATGTCTACCCAAGTAGTATCACATGAAGCAAAAAAATCAACTTTAAGGTCTGCTCAGTAAGAATTACTGGTCCAGAGTCATAGTTATGTGTACATTCTGTGCAATCATAACTTCCTCATTTCTATTGGATTTTGTCTCTTCTTACAACTACTGGTTGAGGTAGAGGAGAGGTAAAGAATGGAGTGAGAAATAGTTTGTTTTGTGGAGAGCAAGTTTGAAAATGCAATGAACAGGTATTGCAGAATACAGTAATTTCAGTCAGGAATGGCAGAATTGTTAGCTGCTCATATGTATCAAGGCAATGGTTTTTATTCTTATCTGTCTTTATGGATGAATGTATTGCTAGCTGAATCATTTGATAAGGCAAAGGCTTGAGTATGTAAACAGGATGCTGCCGTACTTATAGACTAGATACTGTCTCAGTTGTCCCTCATTCCTTTTCAGCCTCTAGATGATTTTTCCCCTTCTAGGAATCAAAAAGACAGGGCACTAGAGGGGCCCCAAATGCAGGAGCAAATGACAACTCCTGGAAAAAGAAATTTACAAGGATAATAATATTTTGTATCAAGCTATCCAACTTCTTCTCTACATGTAAATACTCTTGTAAATTACATCCGTGTTGTAATTGCTGTGTTTCTCTTCTGCTGTGTCTTGAGATCTCCCTTCCATGTCACTGTTTTGTCATGTAGATTTATGTGCATTTACTGATCCTGCTCATGGCTCTATAACCCATATCTGGATGGGACAATTTGCAACAGTGGGAGCAACAAGCAGGACTGGAGGGAGGTGTGGGAGAGATAAAAGCAGGTGGAGAGGGCAAGTGAAGGTACTTTGGGAGTGGAGGATTTTATTTTAGTGTAAGTTGTTTCTTTGTGTTTTCTCTCCAAGTTCTCTAGCTAGCCAGGGAAGAACTGGAGTAGAAGAGGAAAATATGAGGAGGTTTGGCTCAGTTTTGTATTGACCAGGACAATGCAAAGCACCTGAAATGAAAAATATATGGCACTGGTTTTACTGTGGCATGAGGGATGGGCCAGGTGTCCATAAATGCCAACTACCCACTCTCAGTTATCTGGTTTAAGTTGGCCAAGCCCTTCTTTCAGCTGAGCCAGTCTCAAAACAGGCTTGGACTTCAGCTCATCTGTTCTTCCAGTCTTTTCATGGCCACTTTCCCAAAGGAAGGAAATCTTGCCTTGGGAAATGAGGGGGTCTGCCAGGTAATGGTGGGGGGGCGGGGGCAGGAGAGTGGACCAAGACAGCTTAATCCTTGGTGATGTGTGAAACGCTTCTCAGAAAATGCACAGCGAATCATTTTCCACCAAGAGGACACCTGGTGAGTATATCATTCCCACCTACGAAAGGCTACATGAGGCCTTTTGTTGCGCAACAGCACCTGTCCCCCAACTGTTACTTTACCAAAGGAAGATTTTCCTCTTTTGCAAGGATGCATTGGAGGTTTGGGCTCTCTTCTAAGTCCTCAGAGGCTAGCAGGGAGAGAAATCACTATATGTAACAGTGGGGATTTTCCTTAGTGCATCACTCTCTTTCCCAGTTTGAGAGGGCAAGATGCACTCTAAGTGCAGATGCTGCCCCAACCAAGGCTTCACTTGTTGTCTTGGCTGGCGGAAGATTTAATTGCTGGTGGCTCTTCATATGGCAAAGTAGCAGTGGGTGAAGATGAGAAACTTAGCTCTACAACCCCTCTGACATAATCTGTTCCCATCTCAGAATGGTCCTTAACACCTGCCCTTGAGGAAAGGGGATGCTGGTGGGAATGGGGACCAGCAGCAGACAAGGCAGGCAGGCTTGGAGAAAGGAGAAACTGGAGAATTGATCTCCTGACAAGCCAAATTGAGTTTTCAGGTGAGCAAATGGGTGCTCTCACTTCCCTATGCAGCATATGTAGACGTCTATTTTCTTTTCCAAAGTTAATGATTTTTGGTACAGTTTTAATTTAGGAAATTATGATTTATTCCTATATTTAGTCCTGTAATGTGGATCTTGTAACAAAATGCTGACTTGAAAGTGTCTCACAATTTCCATTTTGGTTTTGTCTTGTTTTGAAACTATTAAGAGGATGAAATAATCTGACCATTGGTTAATCAATTTTAATTTTTTCTGTTAACTCCATTAAATAAAAATATCTAGCCAATAAAAATGTATTTGAATTTTAAAAGTCACAAGTAGGATTATTCCAAATCAACTGGTGACCTGGATTGAGTTTCCTTTCTCTATAGCTTGCAGCTGCCTACTTGTCTAATATATATTGTTTATTCACAGAATGAAAGAGATGTTTTAAGCATTCTCAACAGAAGAAAGTGACTGATGTTAAAAAGGCACTCCGTTTAAAGAGTTGCTAGGAAACATGTAGTTCGGAAGAAAAAATCTATTGAGCTTGTCCTCAGTGGTAGCAGGAGGGGTTTTTTTTTGCTTTGTATTTTAAAAATGGCTTTTGCTATGGCTTGTTTTGACTTGCTTAGAATAATTATTTAGCTTTTCATAGTTTGTATTTCAAACTCTTATTTACAAAACCTCCTGAAATCAATTAGCTTAAAAAGTTTTGACTGATTACCCCTGAATTCATTTGGTCAGGCAGTGTAAATGGAAATAACTCAGATTTCCTTGCCATTACTCTTGAGTTGGGTAGGCTGCTACATAGTGCCTAGTCCAAGGTCATCCCCTTGAGCCTAGAAAGATTAAATGTCACTAAGCTAACAGGTAGTCTGCATTTGGATGTGAAACTTAACCCTGGTGAGATGCCCTCTTCTCCCTTCTTTGCTGACCATGCCGCAAATAGATCATAAACTTCTAGTTCTGTTCTGGTTTAAGCTCTGCTTAAATAACCATGGTTATTTGAACTAAACAGTTTTTTTTAAACTAACTGAACACTGCTGGTCAGCTTGTCAGTTAGTAGTGAATCTCATCATCATCATCATCACCATCACCACATTGCTGTTATATTCTGCTTATTTCCTCTTGTGAAGAACCCAAAGCAGCTTAGTTCCATTTTATCCTCACCACTTATGTCTGTAAGGTACGCTAGGTTGAGAATGAGGGACTGGTCCAATGTCACCCAGTGAGCTTCAGGGGACTGGAACCTGGATTTCCCAGGTCCCCAGTCCAACACTCTAATCACCACCCTGGCCCTTATTGGGACAAAGTTAGTAATTATATGTCTTCAATGGGAGCTACATTATTACGAGGTATGTAGAAGCCCTTTCTGTTATCCTTCACAGGTTTGAGAAGATGATGTGCTCCCCACTTCAGCTGAGTAGAGCAGGGGGCAATATAAGGTTTATATGTGAAAAGCAAAAGAAACAATGTTGGAAGGAGAAGGGCAGAGGGTTAAGTGAAGGCTGAAGGACAAGGAAAACTGGGTGCAATTTTCTAATGTGAAAAAGCAAGTTAGTAGGGATACACATGCTACTTTGTTCCATCTGAGTAATTATAAACCACACATTGCCAAAATGTCATAAATCTCCAGATTCCTCTTCTCTAAAGAAAGTTAAAACCAGTTATCAGAATCCCAGAAATGTACCATTTGTTGGGGAAATGGGAAGTGCTTAAAAATAATGGATATTGTAGGATTGCAACAAGTGCTAAATAAAATTGAATCACCTACATTCTGTAATTCTTATAGATGCATGATATGGAGATATCGGGCCCATAGCTCGTTTATGTTTATGTTTCATGCATACTTGATATGACTGCGTATTTTTGTCCCACTCTTTCCTTTCTTCACTTAGAAGTCTCCTTCCAGTTCATCAACAGAACTGTACAAAATAAGTGCTTTCTTACATGGTGATCATTGCTGGAAACAGGAAATAGGAGAACCAGTGTGGTGTCGTGATAAAGAGTGCAGGACAGGGACTCAGGTGATTTGGGTTTTAGTCCCCACTTGGCCATGGAACCAAATGGGCAACTTTGGGCCAGTCACAGACTCTCTGGGTTGTTCCTATGGGGATAAGATTGAAAGTAGGAACAGGAGAATGATGTAAACCTCTCTGAGTTCTTTAAAAAAGGCAGGATATAAATCAAATAAATAAATGCAAGACACTGATGGAGTCAGTTTAGACTCTATAGTCTTGTCTAGTTTCTAGAGTTTCTAGAGAATTTGATTTTTATAAGAGACAAATATGTCTATAATAAGTGAATGTAGCAGGGATACATTTTGACTATAAATCATAGTGGATCATTACATGCTTCAGCAAAAGCATGTAAACTATGTTTTTGCTAGCATAAAGTGTTTAAGGAGTAGAATGTGCTGTTTGACTGATTAAATCCATTTCAGAATCGTATAGTGGCTGTTCGAAGAATAAGTATATGAACACAGTGCTTTATGACAAACCTTTACTAGGAAGTGGTGCTGTGTGTTCTTATGATTTCAGCAACAGCAAGGTTCATTGGCATAATTCAAATCATCACAGTCATATCAGGAGCCATTTAGTAAAGGTGGCAGGCCAAGTATATACAACTGAGATTTGGAATACAGCACTACAGAAAACCTAACAGGGCTGATCTTGCTTGAGATTCCTACCTTCTATCCCTGCCTTGCTTTGGATATTACATATTTTTAGGAGTTCAAGTAAGAGATCCTCAACATCCAGTCTTTGTCTATTTTGGGTTCATTTTACCCCCTTTGTAACTGAAAATTATGTATCTCTGGAGTATCTCCCAAGGCATGCAGAAGCCATGGTGCCTGCATGAAATGGTGGCAGCTCCCCTCTTCTAAAGCCTTCTAGAGCCTCATTTTGCTCTGTATGAGACTATATCTAGGTAATGATGATGTTTTAGGACAGAAAAATGTTCAGTAATGGCAGGTATCTCCCCACTCCCACAAAAAATCAGAACTACTGAGCAAATTATATTGAGATCCTTAACAAAATGATAGGTAGGATGAATATATAGAAATGCATCATAGCCAATTTTTGTCTTTTGAAAGTATGTCAGTCTGAAATGCTATTGGGGCATCTGGGATAAAATATTCTGCTCAGTTACAGCTTTCATTTCTAGAGAAAAGAGTTGGTGTGTCCTTTCATTTAATAGCAGACTCTGAGGACGTTTGTGACAGTATATCAAAAGCTTCGCTACTTTTGCTTCTCAAAGGTACTGAAGCTACTGAACAAAGGTAGATCTCCTGTACACCTAGCTTTTGCTCTTTTGAAATAGTATAAACCAAGGGAACAACTTTCCTTCTTTTAAGTACCTTTGGCACTCATTCATGAGTATTTATGACAGGGAGTTTGACTGCCTTTGCTTCCTAATTAGTTCTTGGTGAATTCATGGAATTGTCTTTCAAAATAGAATCAGATTAACTAAAAACAAAAGAATGACCTAATTAAAAAGGAATAGTTTAATGACATATCAATTGATTATTGTTAAGCCATCTCCTTTATGTTACAGAAAAATATTTAGCTTATAATATTTTATGTGCTTCATGCATAATTATCATTGGTCATCCACATTGTTATACTGTTGCCTTAATTTAATTTGGTGAACCCCTTTCAGTTGCTTAAATCTTCAAATTTCATGTTACTGTTAAGCAAATACTTTGAAGCATGCTTTAAGTAAAAACAATTTATACTACTGTAAGGTAAAGTTTATGATGTGGAAGAATTCAACATTTTCAGTAATTAATAGCATGGTATTGATTGGGTAGGTAAAAAATGAACGGGAAGGATATCACCTAAGATGGTCTTTCTGAAGAGCAGAGAACTGGGCAGTGTTACAGTCTCGGTGTGTGTGTCTTGACCTTGAAATTTTTATTGGCTGCTGAAGTGACTGAAAAAATTTACATATCTTGTTTTGTTGATAGCTGATGACACTTAAAGTTAACCATTTTCTGTTTCTCTTCAACCATATGGACATTAACCTATTCAGCATTAGTGACAACCTAAATTACATTTTGCTAGCATAAGCTTCCTATGGCTCCCCACTGATAGCATTTCTCTAGAAAATGCTATTGCTGGTCCATGTGAAGTAACTTATGTTGGTGTAACATAAATAACTTAGTGCTGGTATTGGGCCCTGGAGAATATACTATTGTTTGTTCCCTGAAATGGCAATCTAGATAACTGTGGGGCAAACTTAAATTGTCCTGTTCCGCCAGTGATCCTGGTAAAGATTCTAGTGATTTTACCCATATCTGAAAAAAAGGGATCCACCCTGATCAAGACTTCTGGGAAGAGAGACTTTTAACCCTCCACCTTCTTCAGTGATCCTTACAAACCAGACTGTTGTTTCCCCACTGCTGTTATCAGCAGGAAAATGGTGATCTTAATGAGAATCACTCAGAGGGAAGTGAAGTTAAAGCCTTAATTGCTTTCACATATGACAGGACTGTGTATTTCCAACAGTCCAACAATATTTCTAACAATATTTCTATAACTCATATTTAAATAATGAAATATGCATTGCTCAGAAATAAAATAAGTGATTTCTTTTCTTTTCTTTTCTTTTCTTTTCTTTTCTTTTCTTTTCTTTTCTTTGGCCAGCTATTTTCTATTAGCTGAAGGTCACTGTGGGAAGACAGAATCCTTGTGAATTAATATTCCTTTGAAGATGAAGCTGCTGTCTTTAACCAGCCATTTTGTTGCAATCGGTTCCCTTTTCTGCCTGGCAGGTAAGATAATCTCTACCTTTGATCAGTTAACAGTTACTACACACTAACATCACAACCCTATTTATGTGTATTTGGAATCAAGCCACACTATGTTCTTTCAGTTTGCGCACTGATGTTCTTCCAATGTGTGCAATAACAGTTCAGTATTTATCAAGTTCAAGTTTATTTGGTTTAATAGCCCATAGGCCATACACCATGATTTAAGAATTTCAAAACACATTATGACAAAAAATTGCCAGATCTACTGTACAGTTTTTACAAAAACTGGTCAAAATTAGTTTTAATCTTGCAACACCAGGAAGAGTTGAATATTTTGTTCAGCATTTATAGCTCTGTAGCATTTCCTTTTCTTCTTTGTCTCCTTGCTTGAGAGAATTAAAACATAAGTGATCTAATATTTATTTTCTTTTTTGTTCTTGTTGTTGAAAATAGGCCTGAAATGCTCAAATGCTGCAGGATCTTCTGGTGAGTATTGTGACAGTCTGCAACATAGAGATAACATTGGTGCATGCACATGAAGCACAAGAAAAACAAAAAATGTAGAAATTATGTGCTAGTTGTCAGGATTTCAGTAGCTGAGAGCTGGTCCCTTTTTGTGTATCTTCACCCACTGAATTTGTCAGGAGGCTGAAATAGAATTCTGCAAATCCTACCCGATATGGAATATTTGAAATAAGTAAGGCACACAAAAAGTATCTGTGGAAACTCTGTTTTCCTGTGCTAAAGCCTCCATGCCTTACATGCCTAGCTGTCCCTCCCTTGCACCTTAAATTATGTTCCAACACTTACCCATCACTTTAAGAAATTATCCAGCTTCTTATTCTTGGGAGTGCAATTGTGTGTATTTGCTGACAAAAGCCAATATTCTAAAATCTGTAAAACTCCCGGTGTGAGCCAGCCAACATAAAATGCTTTTGATTTTCATTCATTCCACTAAAATAAGCTAAAACATACACCTAACTCTCATATTGAGAAAATTGGCATTGACTGGATGAAATCCTTGAGTTTAGACCCCCCCCCCCCCCAAATGCAAATTGAGAACATATTTACAATATACAAGTTTGCAGTTTTGGGTTTATCTGCACAACTTGTACTGTGCATAATCTTTAGGTAACTATCCTATTGGTTCAATTTTGTATTTGTGTACCAAAAATATTCTCTTAATTTAAAAAAAAATCTAAGGGCACAACCCTGTGCATGTTTAGATGGATAAATGGCCTATAACACCCATTCTTGGCTCGGATAGCTTGGGAGTTGTAGGGTTTTTCTATCTAAACATACATAGGATTGTACCTGAAATGTTTTTCAAAATGCACAGAACTAGCACAATTTTTTGTGTACGATGTGGATAATAATATGATCATAGCACTTTTTTGTTTGCCCACTTTCTCGTGCAGACTTTCTCTGATTAGGAATTTACAGAATAATGCTGTTCTGCCTGTTTTCCCTTTCTAACATGAGTGGGACTATGAATGATTTGTGCTCCTGATTTGTATGTTTCTTGTAAGTACAAAACATCACATAGCTATTGCATGGATGTTCTTCAAACTCTGCACTTTGAATTTGCCTCCTTAATCTTGGTAATCAAGGAGAAAGACAGTATGAGGTCAGCTCCAATCAACGTGAAGCAGTTTTTGATTGGCCATCATCTGTATTGTGTCCCTGCTAATGAAACGTATACTATATAGAATGATTGCCAACTCACACAATAATCTTCAGCATGTCTTGCATTCCTACAAAAGCAGTTTCTGACACTTGTAGATAATAGCTGTTCATGAAGAGTATCTTGGAAGACCTTCAAAAAGTAATTTTCTTTCTCTTTCTCTTTTTTCTTGCTTAACTGTGCTTGAAGTACGTGATACTATCCAAGGACTGACAGTTCATGTGCGAGGTACATTGCTCTTCAGTTTGCATTGTAAGACTGTTCCATGATATAGAGAGCTTTGGCTTTTGGAAAGTATAGAAATGAAAAAAGCAAATAAATATTCTCTAGCAATTTTATTTGTTAAAAAAGGATTTAAAATTAAAATACTAAAATGTGAAATCCTTTTATCTTGAGTAATATGCCAATTCTAAGTCTACTCAAAAGTAAGCTCTAGTAAGTTCAAAAGTTATCCAGTTGTATCCTGAAGCTACAGATGATCCATATACAGTGGTGTATATAGGTCATTTATTTACCTATATACACCATGTGCTGTCTGTTGGTTAAATTGTTCCCAAAAAGGTTCATAAGAACAATAAACAATTAAAATATTGTTTATACCTGGAGGAGGGCCTTCTCTGTGGTGGCGCCCTATGGAATGCGCTTCCCAGAGATGTCCATCTGGTGCTGTCATTATATGTTTTTCGGCACCAGGTCAAGACCTTTTTATTTAATCAATATTTTAATATGTTTTAATGGCAACTGGTTTTTATTGTTGGTATTTTATTGATTTGCAGCCAGAGTGAAATTGTTGATTTATCTATTTTATCTTGACCTATGTTGTAAGCCGTCCAGAGATGCAAGCAATGAATGGCATACAAATTTTATAAATAAAATAAATAAAAATAAATAAATATCTGTCTATCCATTCATTCATTACATTTCTTTACTGCCCTATAGGTGAGTTACAGTAAACTTAATATAAACCTCTAGCATTAAAAAGCAGCTTAAAAACAGGTTTAAAATGTTTGGCAATAAAACCATTAAGTCCAGATAAAAAACAAAAACATTCTATCAAATACCTGGGAGCAGAGGAAAGAAAAAATTATGCAAGAACTGCACTGGGGTGAAAAACCCACAGTCCATAATTAAAGCAGTGAAAATCAGTAGCTACAAAAACAAAGGAAATAGCCAAAAAAAAAAAAGTGTCAAAACTCCAAAATTTTCAGGTATATATGGGCTGCTTTATACCATAAATACCTTTGGTATTGGGTATGCTGGCTGATAGCACCCCCAAGAACACACCCAGAGTTCCAATTAGGATTCTGTCCTGGAGATGGAAGGAACCTGGAACCTTTTAAATGCAAAATGTGTGTTCTACCACTGAGCTACAGTCCTTCTAAATCAGAGTGATATAGTGAAGTCTCTGTACATTTAAGTATTTGGTACCATCTCCAAGGAGGAATGGTATGCACTGTCCTGAGCTAATGCTCTGCTCCTTATTTAGAACACTTCAGACTGTCTAACTGATGAAACGCCCAGGAGTCTGAAATTCATACAGAATCAGCTTGAAACTGCTTGGTTGAAATCAGAGGTAGTTAGCAGACAACATGCTTCAAGAAGAAGAAGAAAACAAAATAGTTCCATGATAAAGGACACCTATTCTTGACATCAGAAAAATGTATTATATTGATAAAAAGGGCAATACAGAGTTTTGATGGATTTCTTTTTTAAGTAGTAGTGAATATTCTGGAATTCTCTG
This sequence comes from Varanus komodoensis, assembly GCF_004798865.1. Lineage (NCBI taxonomy): Eukaryota > Metazoa > Chordata > Lepidosauria > Squamata > Varanidae > Varanus > Varanus komodoensis. The sequence goes on along the minus strand of NW_025335408.1, from coordinate 5,674,650 downwards.
TACAGAACTGTGTTTGCACGTCACTCCCATGAATGACAGGGAAGAATTTAGTGCAATGCAGATTTTCCCAAGCAGTCCCCTAAGGAAGATCACAGGGGCTAGGGGTAGACAGGTGACACTGGGAGCTTTCAAGCTGACCAGTCCATCTCTCCAAGTCAAACTGCTGATCCATCTGGGCTGCTGCTGCACTAGTCCCTAACAGATGTGTGAACTGGAACCTATATTGAGGCTGAGACACAAGTAATGTGTCTTCACCTCAGTGGCCAGGTTTGCATGTATTGACAACTCAGACTAGTAAAAGTTGTCATTGGGCTGTGGGTTGTTCTTGTGGTACTTGTTGTTGAGTTAGAATAGCAATCTAGTTATATCACAGTGCATGATTCGCATATAATTACAACCCAAGGTTCAGTGATAACCTGTCTATAATCTATACACCTGGTTTAGATGAAATGACAGCCCATTGTGGATTATTAATCCTGAGGGGTCATGATGCACACCATCTTTCAATGGGTTGTTGTGGCTTCTGCAGTTGTGTGCAGCCTGCCACAAAGAGTTGTATTAATAGGCAATGGGTTACTGTTTCATCCTTGAATAACCCTGCCTAGCTGTGTTCACACATGACAAACCACAGAAACTCCCACTTGGAAGTTGTCTTTTTACAATGACAGGCTGCACAGACTGTGACCTCTCAAGGATTAATTAAGCAATATGGGCTGCCCCATCATCCAAACTGGCCCATACCCAGCCCATGATGTCATTATATGCAAATAAGGATGGAGTGTTAAGTCTTCCCCCAAAATAACAAACAAAACAGCTTTAAATCAACATTAAACCAAAGTTCAAAGAAGAGAGTTTGAAGCTGGTTTACAAACCTTGCTTAAAAGTAACCCACAAAAGCCCTGATTCACATGTCCTGACTTCCTAGGGTATTACAATCTGGGTAACTGTGAATGGGTGTCATCCAGCTATAGATTGTTTCTCAGCTAGCAACTCGAAGGCAGGTTTGGACATAATGATAAACAAATGGGGCATCCCTGGTTTGTTTAGCCCCTCCTGTTTGCAGCAGGAGTGAATGCATGCTTGTTTACCTCCACTTGTTCATGACTATCCAGGGTTTACAAAAAAACAAAAAACAAAACTGATTATTCATAATGTTTGAACTGAGAATTAATGTTAGCTTCAGTGAAAGTATACATTGTGGTTAAGCCTGAAAAGACAAAGATGTGTCCTTGAGCTTTAAATTATACTTTACAAATTCAAAATGTTAGATCTACATGTCTTCAGAGATGCAAAATCCATAATCCTCCCCTGATTCAAGGATGTATCCTAACTAGACACATGTTTATATAAAAGTCCACAATAAAAGAGACCAAAGTTCCTTTGTTTAGACAAGAATACAGTAAAATAAAGGTCACTGAGTATAAATTTTGATTCTAGTTAATCTGAAAAACCTCATAAATGTTGTCAGGAGAAGTCTATGATTTGATGCACCTGATACATAGAGATTGTCTTCAACATGTAGCTAGAAAAACAATAATTATTTGTGTCGGGGATAAATCATTGTTGCAAGTCCTCTTCACTTACATCCATTATTTTGACATATGGCTTCTCAGACTGCACTTTCTCTTAGAAAAGGTGAACAAAAGCAGCAAATTACTTAGTTGGTAATAAAGGGGCAGTTGGCTCTTGAATACTTAAGAAAATAGTTCAAAACTTAACTGATTGGTAGCATTTTATTTTTCATTTTTCTGCAGGATGTCCAGTATGTATTTTGCATCATTTTTATAATCTATTAATTTTTGTTTTCAACTTATGAGAAAAAATCATAGATAGCAGAAGCTTTCTTTATGTGTCTCTGTGTTTGTACACACACACATGGATGCATGCAGTCTCTCTCTTTCCCTCTCTTTTAAGGAGTCAAATGCTCTGAAAATCCATACATAATGCAATTTCAGCATTTCATGGTTGACATGTTAGAGTACATTTTCCTAATATATGTATGTGCTTTGGTATTCAAGAATTACACAGAGTTTTCAATCTGTTTGTAGATAAGTCAGACTGTTACTATTTTTCATGCTATTTTGGACAGTCCCTTTAAAGCTGTCTGGAAGCAATACTGAGGTCAATGTTAGTTTCCTAACAAATGCTAAATAGGACATTTTCTACTTGAAGAGCAACCAACCACACATTAACAACAACCATAACAAAGTCTGTATGGATTTTTTTCCAACTTTTGTTGTGAAGTGGAGGCTGAAATTTATATTTAAATTCCGCTTGAAGTGCATAAAATATGTCAAGATTCACAGCTTTTTACCAAGTGAAACAGTCCTTATTCTTTATAAATTTATTGTATGATATCATACATCATACAATATGATATATACCCATTGTATCCAAACCAATGTTGCTAAGAGACAATGTTCTCTCACAGCATTGTCATCAGAACCAAGAAGAATGATACTTGACAAAGTTGACATTGAAATGGTAGATGGCAGATGATTGGATTCTTATTAAGAACACGTTTGTACCAATGAAGAGCCCCTTTGATTCTTACTAAGATCCAGTTTTTGCACAAGCAATTAATGAGTTTCAAGGCAGACATTCTGGATTTCTCTCTCATGTAAAGATACGTTGGTATTCTTACTCTTTCATGTATTTATTATATATATATCCCATCTTTCTCCTATTGTAGAACTCAAGCTGGCTACATGCAGTTTCCAGGTGGTCTCCCCTCCAAGCAGATATCATTCCAGTAGTTAGTTATTACAAACAGGCTAAATTTAGACCTTTCTGTTTGCTCCTAAGAAATATTTACTTTTGTTGCGGTGTTCAATGATGGAATGAAGTGCCAAATTGGTTTCCAAAATGGATCAGAGGAGTTAGTTGTGTTGCAGTATGTGTGGACACTGGTACTTGGAATGTTGTTCTTCACAGGATATATTTACGTAACCTGAAGTTGGCCTCCACCACTTGCTTTCTCCTTCTTGGTGTATGGGGAAGAGGATTTTAGAGAGGTATATAAACAGGGATATTGGAAAGCTACTATTTCTATTCATTGAATGTACAGAGTAGAACATTACTTGGAAGAAATAAAAATATTTGCAACAAAAATATTACTGGGCTAAAATTCTCAAAGTCTTTATTCCATAGAAAATCTATCATCATGATCAGCAGCGAAGTATCTTCATAAACATATAACAATGGGTGAGTTACGATGGCTGCATAGCCAGAGTGGGGCTGCTGAGAAAACTTGCCCTGAGGTTTGCAACAATTAAAATATAAATTAGGTAAAAAACAATCAGTGGACAACCCCTCACCTCATCACAGTTGGGGACAGCATGTTCAGTGATTCCAGAATGCTGAGTGTCCATTGGGGTGGGGAACAGAGCAGAGTCACCTGAAAGCAGTAATGGTGGCCTGACTGGAATACTGAACAGGTGTACCACATTTTGTTGCAAGTCCCACTAGAGCTATTTCTAGGAGCAAGCCTCAGCTACAGGGTCTCCCTGGGTTAATGGCCATTCTTTCTTCCCAAGAAACCTTAGGAACCCTTGGTATAAACCAGTGGCAGCTCAGAGGAATGATGTCAGACTAGTGTTGGTTTCTGCTGGTCTTAGTAGCACTGGTACTGCAACAGCATTGGATGCCACTGAGAAGTTCTGGAGAGCAGAAAATCTCTTTGCAAGAACATCACAAAACTTCAGTTCCCCAGAGAAGTCATGACTGCTAAAGTGTTACAAAAAGGATATGCATCTGTAGCATAAATGTGGGGCTGTTTATTAAAATAACACACACACACACTCACACACACATACCCCTGGAAAAGTATTCACAATCTTTTTTTCTGATGCATATAGTAAGCATGGTGGCTTTCTCTAAGAATAAAATTCATATTCTTAATAAATTATTTGTCATCCTAAGCAATGATTTTGTTCCATATGTTTTCTTTACTCAATATAATATAATTGCAATGCTGGTTCACAAAGTAAAGACTGGATGAAAACAAAAAGGCAATAAAAAGGAAACAATTTCACAAAACATTGTTTGTATTCTTTCAATTAAGGTGACCTAATTTAAGTGTTGCTTCATTTCAAATGCAAACATCCTCTTAATTACTGGCATGTAGTGTCCAAAGTGGAGAGATTCAGCTGAAAGATCCTCTGTATACTGTCCAGGAAGTGTTGTTCATAGTTTACTCAACTGATAGTTGTCAGCCAGATTTGTGTGTGTGTGTCTATAGTGCAAATGAAAAGAAATCTTCATAGCAGGGAAATAAGTTAAATGGCATACAGCAATGAAAGCTTGAAAAAGAGTAAAAATTTTATAGGGATTTAAAAAAATAAAAATATGTCATTTTTATGTAATGCTACCCTGGCTTTTCTAAAGGCTTTGAAGCTCTATTTCCTTTGTAGAGATCAGAGTTCATATAAATTCATATAGTTCTGGTATGAATTTTGATTATTACTAGAGTAATATATGCATGCAATACACATGGAAAGGAAAGGAATATTGCTAACAAATATTCCCTGTCTATGTATGCAAAATAGCCTTGTTAGCTACCTCCTTTACCAGAGCTGGCATGCCTGCATTCACCAATTGCTGAGGGGCTTGGGCAGGAGGAGGTCTTGCACCCTGCTTGAGGGATCTGTGGGCAGCTGCTTTGTCAGTGTGTAGATGGACGTTTGGTCTGATCCAGCATGGCTCTTCTTCTCTTCTTAAGTTCTTAATCTATGGCTAGGAATACAGTATGATAGAACCAGAAGCAGTAGAAGAAAACCTTGTTGTTTTCATTTGATTTTCCATCATAGTGAAATCTTTAGGATCACAGTGGAGAGCTTTTTCAGCCGAAAGAAGCATTAAAATGACTGACTCTTCTCTCTCCAATTGTCACATTTTCTTCCATAAGCTATCAAATTTCCATAGCTAGTACAAGTGCAAAAAAGCAGCCAGACAATTGGCAAGGTCCAGTGAACTGGATTCATGGATAGAATGTTCTCACTGTACATGCAGAATGAAAAAAGAAAAGAAAAGAAAGAGCAGCTGATTAAGGAAAAAAGGGAACTCTGCCAGCATAGTGGTAGGTAACCACATTCTGCTGAGTTTATGATTCTGTTATCAGAACAACTCAGTGACGAGACCTTATGCAGTTAATCACAGTCTACATCTACAGGCAGTCAGCTGTACAATGTGATAGGATTTCCTTTGCTAGCCCTTTTTGCATGTGTTGGAACCTTTGTACAGCAAGAGCAGCAATTTTTCTTATAATGTTCATCCCTGGTATATATTGCAGTGGAGTAAGCAAATCCTGCACATAAATGGCTATAGGAGTAGAGTGGATTGACTTTCATTGACTCTGCTAATTTCACATGTTCTGTATGTGTTCTTATTTTAAAGGCCACCTTTCCCTGCTTTCAATAATAAATTGTTCTTTTAACTTTTACCCTTAATCTTTCTTTTAATCATATATGCTTAAGAGTTAGGTAAATATGCATGAATAGATATCTACATAAATATAATTTGGTTAATCTACTTTATATGGCCAGCATAATACTTTCCCCTAAGATATCAGTGTAGCTTCACTGGAAAATGTTTTCCTCAATCATTCCTGGTGCAGGTGCTATGGAATTGTACACTGAAGAGCATATAGAGCAGACCTGAATATGGAAAATATTTCTAATCTGTAATTTTTGGGCTAACTTTCTCTTTCCTTGGGAGAAGCTGAATGGGGCATTGTGATCATCTGCTCAAGTCAGAGCACAAGACCACAGGACAAGGCTAGGACTCGGGGGATCTGGGTTCTAGTCCTCACTCAGCCTTGGAGCTAACTGGGTGACTTTGGGCCAGTCACAGATTCTCACCTTAACCTACCTCACAAGGCTGTTGTTGTGGGGAAAGACAGAGCAGAAGGAAGAGTTTCTTGTAAGCCAGTTTGAGTTCGTTGTAAGGAAAAATATGGGGTATAAATCTTGGGGTATAGGGAATAACATGGGGTATAATAATAATAAGCAAGAGTGTAAGGATCAAAGAATGATGTTGTGGCACAAGACAGATCTTTACCAAACATTGTAAAATTTTGGTGACACTGGAGAGAGCGCAGTCTTCACATTTACACAGGGTTATGAAATTACATGCCATTACTTTATTTACTCTTTTATTTATGGATAAAATTGATTTTCTGCACTAAATTATATACAAGCCCACTTTAATTTGTTAGCTGGCAAAATAAATTGACTCAAATGAAGGTGGCTGTTGCATTGCCGTTTCTCTGCAGAGTGAAATTATTATCTAGTCACAATAATGTGTGACATTGCTATCTAGAAGAAAGGTCAAATATATGTTTTGTAGCTATCTTAATTACTTTGGAGAAGGCTTAGATACTGAATAATAAATGATTCTGGTTTATTACTGTATGTTTTAGCCCGTGCTGTTATCCTATAAGGAAAGGGCCAAAAGAAAGAAATATAAAATCACATCAAATAAATATCATATTTAGTTAATTATCTTCCTAGTCTTATATTTACAGGAAATGGCAGTTAAAGGAGTGCACCCACTTAGCCCAGTAAAAGGCTAGGCAAAATGGCAGCATTCAAGCATTTTTTTCCTCATTGCTGTAATTGTCACATGCAATTGTTCGCTCTGGTGTAGCATCAACAGCATAAAGTGTTTAGAAGCATTTGAGATACGTTTTTGATCTCATATTACATTAGTGATACTTCTTTAAAAGTGATGCTTATAGTTCCAAATGCCGATTTTGTACATAATTAGCAGTGATTACATGCATGAGGAATACCAGAACAAACTGGTCATCACAGTTTAAGTTAATGGTACTGGTGATACAGAAGATGTAATGGACTAGACAATAGCACTGATGATAACAAGTTACTTTCTGCTGGTATGAATATATTTTCTACTAGAAATAGAATTGCCTTTTGAGGTATGAATATAGTAAAGGACTCCAAATGAATGTGAGGATATGCCTCTTTGTATATAAGTGCAAGGCATTTGTGAGTCGTACAAAGAATATTTTGATTTTGATAAACTTTATAGTTATAAAATTAGGTTAGCTATGTTAAATATCTGATTGGAAATGTATTACATAATTAGAAGTTAGTTTCAGAGCTTTAAAATTCTATTCAAAAGGGCTTCTCCAAAACAGATGATTTTTTTTTAAATCTGAGATATCCAAATACAGATAATAGCAATAAGTATGGGTTAAGCTTTTGATATATGTCTTCCATTCACTCTTCCCATTCATTGATTTGAAAGTTCATTTTCAAAATGACTACAGGGGTTTCTTGTTGTTTTTTAAAATCTTTATATAGTTAAAGCTTGTTTTCTGTGATCAGAGGAAATCTCGATGGCACAACCATCTGGTGTATTAATATAATTTTAAAGGTTAATCACATTTTTCAAAAACAACACAATCAAATTTATACCGAATGTTTATACTACTCCAAGCACAAAAACATAATGCTAAAAACTAGATAATATTTACTTTATTTAACCTAAAGGCAGTGACATTTTATGCTTTGGAGAAAATTGCTAGTTAGTACACTGGAAATTAATATATCTTACATAGATTTTTAAAGGAAGAAAAATGATCCTGTAAGTCATGGTTTGGCTTTATTTCATGCTTTAACCACACAAGTAACATACTTCATTTTCAGTAGACATTACTAGCATCTTATTAGTATGACTGTACTAGCTTGTTTTAGCTTTCTGAAGGACTCAAATTTCTAAACTAAAATGTGCCAGTTGCTCTACTTGCACAAAGTTACCTGTCTTCACTTGCCTAGATGAACAGGTACAGGCTGTGGCTACTTAGTGTAGAGGGCATAAAGTCTGCACATGTTTCTTTTTTCTTTTTAAACATTAGATTCATTTCAAGTGTCAAAGCCAAGCTTTGGGAATACTCTGCTGTCCTGCACAGCAGGGTAACTGAAAAGTCAACTGGGAGCTTTGGGTGCAGGGGGGTGACTAAGCAGACTGCTAAACGAACCTACCCTTTTAAGCTTTTAACTTCAGTGTTACTGTTCATAATGACCCAAAACAGATGTCATCACCATCTGGTAGCTATTTGGTGGACTATACAAGAAGCTTTGGCAGCATCGTTGACAGGATCCACAGAGAGCCCGTGGCCTTAAGGGGAATTTTATGTAGTTTATAGCCTTTTCTAATGGGAGATACATTGAAAATCTATAGGAGTAAACTGGAAACTAGAGCTTTAACTGTCGCTGCTTTAACTGTTCACTCTTTTGATTTATTAAAATAAACTATACAATTTGTAGGCATTTCCATTCTGTGCATTTGCTATGCACTTTCCTGATATTTTAATTCATTTATTTTCAGATGAACTAAAAGGCTATGGGCCAATTTTTGAAGAACAGCCCATTGATACAGTCTACCCAGAAGAATCTCCAGATGGAAGAGTTTCGATGAATTGCAGGGCCAGAGGAATCCCTACTCCTACTTACAAGTAACATTTGTTGATCTTTCTGACAAATGTACAGAAATTGCCATTCATTTCTTTGAGATTTTGATCTGGAAAGATGCAGCCATGGTGCATTACTTTGATAGCATTGGGCAAGTTGGTATTGCTCATTTCCTCATGGGAATAATCGCAACACTTGCAGTGGTAGTTATGAAAAGAAGAGAAATATCAGAAGCAAAGCACTCAGAAGAACTTCATTTATGAGATTTTGTTTTACAAAGTATCAATATATATCTAGGAAGGCACATCTAAATTGTATACTATTATTTTTAGTGAGGTAAATGATCATGTGAAATTATAATGTAATGTAAAATGTGCTGGACTGCATATATCATAATCTGCATCTCTCGCCCACTTCTGCATGGATTTGCTTAGGTGATGCAACAGTACTCAGAGTTTTGATATAAGTGATATAAGTGCATATGTATTGATCTGACCCTGTAAGAAACAGGAAAAGACACTGGGAATATGTTAGCATTCTATTACAAAAGAAAGAAAATGGGAAAGAATGACTCTATGGTGATTCAGGGATTTCAGTATGATCTTTCCAAGGGAGGTAATAATAATTTGCTTCAGAATTAATCTACTTGCATCTATCTATCTATTTATTGAATTTCCACTTGGGGAAAGTTGAATTAGGGAAAGTTGTGGGGAAAGTTGAATTAGGTTCTCCCCCTGGTGGCCAAAATGATTATACTTTCCATTTCTTCCAGACCAGAAAGAGAAGGAGCTTGGTACAAGGCAATACAGCATGATCTTGAGTCCTTAGACATTCGAGAAACCAGTTTCCATTCTATTTCAATACCATCTAGGGCCAAATCGTAATAAATTCAGTTTCTGGGAGTTGGTATTGACTGACCGAAAAGTGAGGTTCCTACATACAGGCTTGAAAGGTTGCATGAACTAGTCAATACTGACATAAGCCCAGAGAAAGAAGGAAGAAATAGGTTCAGACTTGCTCTTTCTGATATTGCCATCAAATGAGCATTCTCAAGGCATATCTGTAACACCATTTCACTTCCGCATCTATGCTCTGTTTCATGCTGGATACGGTCCTTATTCTTGTATAAGCCACAACTGAAAGTATTATATCAGTTTTATAAGTTTTCGTGGTGCACAGGCATAAATGCTAGAGATGCTTTTCTGCTGGTGAATGATGCAGAACAAATGCATTTTACTCAGAAGGAAGTCAAGCTGCACATTCCTTCTTCAAAAGCAGAGATCATACCAGGCTAATAAACATTTTAATCACTTTTCAGATCCTAATCTGGAGAAAATAATGTGTTTTATGCTTTTAACATTTGTAGTTGAATGTTAGTTAAATATATCAGTTTATGAAGCTTTTTCAGAATGTATCTTTATTATAGTATATACATGAATAGAATAAAGATGATGAATGATGATGATGATGATGATGATTAGCTATTTGTTGTATGGGGTCTAGACATTTCTTCACAGGGCAGTACTATTATTATAGTGATAGTATATTTCTCTAGTGCTACAGCTGCTTAATTTTGTCCCTGGAAAGAAAGCATATACTGGCTTGTTTCATCAACTCTGCTAGAACAATTCAGTGCTTTGCAAAATCTGATTGTGTTACAAATAATAATTGTATAGCATGGAGGATCTCACATCATAATTTACTCTGCGCAATTTTGCTTGGAGAACTGTGCTCCTTTCTTCAATATTCAATTTTAGTTTGGATTGTTTAATACATTTTGAAGAAGCAGAGAGTTTCCGTCTTCTTCCATCCAGCACAACTGCATTTCTATATCAGCAGCAGTGCTTCACAGATTCCATGCATCTGTTCCTTGACACCCACCTTTGTTTATGTAGTTTTCTATGTAGAAATCTATGAAACCATCCTTTCCAGTGCTTGATTGCACATTGAGGAACACAGGTTTCTCTGTACTGCAAGACTTTCTCACATCCATTCTTTAGGAATAAGATGTCATACTTTTGGTGCAGGAGTCACAAGGCACTAAAGCAGTCACTATAATATTCAGGCATTATACTCATGAGTAAGAAATATGGCACAACACGTGTCAGCCTCCACCTACCCATGTCCCCAGTGTCCCTGTGTTAAGCAGAGAAGACTTCAGAGGGATTTTACTTGCATTCACTTGAACTTCCACATGAGTGGGATCCATACTTTATTATGGTTCCCAGTTCTATGAGGGGTACTCAAATGATAGATGTTGCCACCCCTGTGGATTCCCTGTTCATCCCAGGGAGTTGGGGACTGAGAAGTTGGGACTGGTACATGTAGAACACCGAAGGTGGGGTCAGATGCTTGGCCCTACTTGTCTTCCCCATCTTTATGTGTCCTGTTCGGGCATGATGTGGGTATAACACCTGGACAGAGATAGCAAAATGCAGATATTTGGATGTTTACTTCTCCTCTTAATAGGTGGCAACGCAACAATCGTGATGTTGATATAAAAATGTCGAAGGAGCACCACAGTATGGTAGGAGGTAACCTGGAAATCAATAACCCTGAGAAATCAAGGGATGAAGGAACCTATGTTTGTATAGCATACAATATACATGGAACTATAAGGAGCCGGGAAGCAACTTTAAACTTTGGATGTAAGCAGTATTTATTTATTTATTTATTTTCGACTGGTGAAAATATCAATCTTGTTTTTTGTTGCTTGGTGTGTAAGCCCTCTCCTGCTGAAGTCCTGGGTTGGCTGGCTGCATTGTTCATTTGGCATATTGGCTTAAGAGAGATTGGAAAATAGCATGTATGGTGGAATGTCAGGTGTCCACAGTGATCCTTCCAGTTGCCCAAATAGATCCGTGTCTCATGCTGGTTCCATTCTAATGCAAACCATTTCCTTTCTGCCATGTGCAGATGCACACTGGCAGAAAACTCCTCCAATCCTGTTTTCTGCAGCTACATGCAAAGGGGGGAAACATCTATATTGTGGCAAGATACTCCCTAATTTCCTTTTGTACATTTTTATAAAAATCCTGTCTGCTGGGCTTTCTATTAGTTGTACAGTTTGGGGACTCTTCTTCTTCAGAAGTTGATTTCTGTTCTTGAAAGATATAAATGATCATTTTGTGAGGAAGCCCTGAAATTCCTTTTGTCTCTCAGTCCATTAGCATGTTCACACAAGCTTGCCCGCCTGCAGTATGGAAATCCCACGCCTACAATAGTGTTATGGTTTAAAGCATAATCTTGGCATAATCCATGGTAAATGCTTATTTGCCACTTCAGCAGATCTTGGAAACAAGTCAGCAAGCTAATTTTGAAAATAAAACATTGTTTGATGGTCCATTATTAGTAGTATTCACTTTGAAGATGTTAACAAAATATCATGGACTTTAGTGGTTCCTTCAAGAGCGGAAAATATGAAATGATATTATGAAAAGTATTTGTATGGAGAGATTAGCCTTTTTCTCCCCCACATTTTAAATGAAAATAATACTTTAGATGTGGAAACTGGAATTAAAAGATAATTGTAATCACTGTTGCTGCTAGAAAATATACACTGGAGACACACCCTTTCCAGTTACCGAAGACCAGGATCATGGCTGCTGTCAAATCAATTTGGAACATATGCAAAATTATTGTACTTAATATACATGCAGTGCCTCTGCAAATGCTTGCAAATTCTTTTTTCTACAATGACAACCTAATCCTCCTGCACCTTTTAAATCTTAAACCAAATGTCAAAATAAATGTTAAAAATATTACTTAGGTATAAGGCTTTTCTTTTCGTTTTCATTTTCTTAAAGTTTGGCAGGTAAAAAATGCACTTCTGGTCCCTAGAGCTGGAGAGATAGCAGAACATTTTATACATGGTAGGGTGCTATAATTGTGAATATTAGAGTGTTTTATAACAAATTTTCTGTAGGCTGAAGCTTCAATAACCTAATAAAAACAACAGGTAGTGATTAGAGCCGGCCTAATGCATATTGGTTCTCTGCATGCACTTCTCAGCCAAGCTTCTTCATCCCCCCAGCTGGTGTCTATGACTCATGGAACCTCTGGACCATCAAAACTAAGTTTTCATGGACATGCTAGCATGTAGCCCTCCACTGGGATCTGAAACCCACCTTACCTCCTCTTCTCCATGCCTTGAGTGAACCCTGAGCCCCTTTTCTAATGGGCCTTTGCCCGTTTCTATCCACAACACAAACCAAAACTAAGCCACTGCACTGCTCAACCATTTTTTGCTTTTCCAGTTTGCTGCCACTCAACCATTCTTGCTATTCCGTATGATCAGGCTTCTTCCTGATTCTTTGACATGCTTTAGCAGACGTTCCAAGTCTGCACTGGGAGCAGTCTGTTTCATCAGCCAGTGCAGTGAAAGTCCTGACTGTTGTATTGGCCTTTATAGGATCTTTTAAAAGCCTTGTATTTCCAGACAAATCATTCCTGTGGTTTGCCTATATTCCCACTGTTAGCGAACACCTTCTGTCCTGTCTCAAAGAATGAGTAGGCCACAAGTTTTTTATCTAGAGTATAAAGGCACTAGTGCCCTTTTAAAAAGTGAGTATTATCCTCTTTGCTAGAAACTGGAATTAGAAAATTGGATAAAAGTTAATCTGGGGTTTTGCTTTTGCTCATCATGAATTTATTTTGGAGTAAAACAGGGATATAATTATATATCTGCAAATTTCCATTTGATATGTGTATTAATTTCTCTAGTATGAGTTGCATATTATATTATGATTGTTTAACACATATTTATTGTCTTGAATAGATTTATATCCATTTACACCTGAAGAAAGGCATGCAGTAAAAGTACGGGAAGGTGTGGGGGCTGTCCTCCTCTGTGACCCTCCACCTCATTATCCAGGTAATTAAATTCACATTTTTCAACTTTCATTGAAAGAACAGGATAGAAGCTAATACGATTACAAAATTGCTAACTTTGAATATGACTGTATAAGCTACATAAGCTGCTTAAACCCTGTAATAAGAAAAGCACAGATCGACCTCTCTGCTTGACTTTTTTTAGTCCTTAGAGTATGGTTGGTTTTCCTCAGATTAAGGACCAACTGCATTTGGTTGTTGTTAAAGCCTTTCCTGATCAAGTTTCCTGAATGCTCATGCATACCCTTGGGAAGGACTTTGGTTCAAATACAAACGAGGTGTAGAGTCTATTATTTCCTAGCAGAAATCCTATATTCATTTATGTGGAAGTATATTCCATAGATGAACTAGTATAATTGCCAACCTATGCTGAGTGGAATGGCAGGCAAATGAAGAAGAGGCAGGCAGAACCATGGAGCAACTGCTGTCATCTTGTAGGGAGAGTTCAGAGGGGTCAGAGACATCTTGTTAACAGGGATGGAGCTGGGAGAGAATAGAAGCAGTCATTAGCTCCACTCTCTCGATGGACATACCCAGCCCAGTAGTTGTTGGAAGTTAACAGGCCTTTCATCAAAACGAATCCCTTAATCTGCCTGTATGCAGGGTAGTTCATAACTTCTATTTGTCATATGGACTTTATAGTCTCCAGCATGCCCGAGGGTTGACATTTCTTTTCCGCATCATGTTGTTTCTTGATGTAGCTGTTTCGGCTAAAGGATGCAACCCCTGCCGTTGCAGACACAGACAACCAGTTCCACCTAAGCAGCATGCTGAGGAATTTTTCTTTCACCCTCATTGCCAGTCTTCCTTCCTGCTGTAGCTTGTCCTGAGTTCATAATGGCATAGAAAGTTGCCTCAAATTGAGGCAGATCATTGTCCAGTGTAGTGGTCAAACACATGCTAATCCTGGCACCTGCCTTAAAATACAGATGTCTGGCAGCTGTTTTATCTGCTAATACAGGCAGAAGACTTTTAGGGCTGATCTTGGTGGAAATCTTTCATCTAAAAACAAATGTGTGTGCTAAAGCAGAAAAGAATATGTTCTGATTATTGAAGGCTCTTGTAAGTCTATCAGTCAGACAATAATTAATTGGGTCAAGACATGATATTTTTCTTGAATTTGGGTGAATTACCAATTCTAAACTCATCATTTCATATGCAAGCCTGCAACAAATTAATTCAGAAAACAAATCCTTTCAGCTAATATTAGGGCAGGGAATTGCTAGAAGACTGAACTGTGATTCTTGTTAGCGGGGATATATCATTTTAAACCCAACTCCATTTACTCAAAGAAGTGGTTTAGCGACTGACAGAATTTTGTCACTGGAAAAAGCACATCTCCAGTACCCTACCAAAGGCCTGCTTGTCCCCATATTTTTTCCATGTATACCTTTATGTCTGCCCCCTATCCCCAAGTTTATTGGAGTATACTTTGTATTATAAATCTATTATTATAAACTATTATCATAAGTTAGTTTTGATTAGATTATAAATGCTTCCAATTACAATACCTGATAGAAGGCCCCTTCCATCCATCCATTGGGTATCCAGACAGTATGTTCAACATCTGAAGCTTTACTATGAATGCCATGGAATAAGGGAGGCTTAGCTGGTGGCAACAAGGAGGAGGGTCTTTTTTGTTATGGCCCCCAAATAATGGTGATCGGCTGACCAAGGATAGCCATTACCACTTTACGCTCTTTTCAGGGCCGGGTTAAGTTTGTCTTCTTTGCTGAGGCATTTATTGACTCCAAAGAGCAAATGGGGGATGGGGTGAGGAGTATTGCTGGTTGTTTTTCTGCAGACCCAGCAGTATGGTCTGTTTTTAGCTGTTTATTTTTTAAAATGTGGTTTTAAATTTGTTTTCAATGTTTGATGCAGTTTTATGAAGTTTTATTGTTTCAATAAGTATTGTATTTTATTGCATTTATTACTGTTGTTCACCTCAGCTATTGGGTACCAAACACATTGAGTAATACAATATAGAGAATAGAATAGAATAGAAAGAATAGAATTTGCAGATCAGTTATATAGATCCTTACCCTTTATTAACTTGCCTTTCCCACTTCAAGCCAAAAGATCAATATGTGCCCCCCTCTATGCATATACTTGTATTTCTTTCTTTGTTTTACTCACCTGGATGATACATATATAGGGATCAGGGCTGAGAAATGCTTCTGAATCACAAGAAAGCACTTTCTTATTCACATTGTACCATATAAATTTTCAGGTTTTCATTTGGATGAATCAACATGTATGTATATGCAGCTAAATGCTGCCCTGAAGCCACATTTCAGCATATCATTTCTGAAACAGTTCCCATCCATTTCTAAAATAAGCAGGTTTCTAGCATAGAAACTAAGCTTACTGAAGGATGAGGCAATCCTTGGCCATGAAGAATAAGTCTTACCTCCCATAAAAGAGTCAGAATGCCTCTCCATACCAGTTGCTGGGAAGGGTGCTCCTGCATTCATGTCCTGCTTGTTTGTTTCTCACTGGGTCACCTGGTTGGCCACGCATGAGAGTAGAAGGCTAAGTACCTTAAGTACCTAAAGAAGGCTAAGTACCATAAGTACCTTAAATATATGCCTGAACCAGTATGGCTCTTCATAAGTTCTCATATTCACATTTCTTTATTTTAGTGTATTTTAAAGCTTTATATTGCTATACTAGTCTCTGTTTCAATGGGGACTTTTAGGTTTTTGGTACTCTTTATTCGAATCCATTATCTGAGTGAAGTTGTTGTTATTCTCTGTGCTGGTGTAGATTTCACTCTTAAATTTGATTGTTAAATTGTTTAAACTATTTAAAACGCAATTATAATGTTGCTTCTAGAGAATGCATGTTATGGGGGGGACTAACAAGAATAAGCAATAATTAAGTTAGTTCTTAATGTACTTCCATATCCATTACTTCCCAGTGCCTTTGAAATCTTTGAATGTCTGAAATTCAGCAGCCTGAAATTCTCAGGCTATATATTTGGGCAATGCCTCTAACTTTATGTATCTTCACTGAAACTTACACAATTCCCTTTTAACTTTCTGGTTAGGAAAATGATACGATTCACTTACAGAGTAAATGCTTTGCATATGAAAGTTTTCAGATAAATCCTCGGCATTTCCAGATAGGGCTAGGAAACAAACTTAAGGAGCTCCTTCTTCAGTTTTAGGAAACTTCTACTCAGTTCAAATGATACTAAGTAGATGAACCAATGGTGCAATCTATATGGGATCTAGACATTTCTTCTCAGGGCAGTACTATTATTATAGGGATAGTATACTTTTCTAGTGCTACAGCTGCTTAATTTTGTCCCTGGAAAGAAAGCATATACTGGCTTGTTTCATCAACTCTGCTAGAGCAATTCAGTGCTTTGCAAAATCTGATTGTGTTACAAATAATAATTGTATAGCATGGAGGACCTCACATCATAATTTACTCTGCACAATTTTACTTAGAGAATTGTGCTCCTTTCTTCAATATTCAATTTTAGCAGCTTTCTGTTACAATATGTAGTAATGTCATAGCTTAGTGACAAAACACACGCTTTGTCTATTTCTGACCCTAGATTCAATTCACTCACATCTCTGGCTAAATCAGGTAAATTGAGTAAGATCCCTGCCTTACTATGTTGGAGAACTTCTGTTCTTAGACACACTGACTGAGAGAATCAATAACTTTAATCTCAGAGTAAATCAGTTCCTTTTCTATTCATAGTGATATGCTTAGAAGAGATCTCTCTCCCTCTTTCACTCTCCCTCTGTGTGTGTATATATGTGTGTTTTCTGTGTTAATTTTAGTTAAAACTTTGTTTTACTCTCTCTAGATGATCTGAGTTACCGCTGGGTTCTGAACGACTTCCCAGAATTCATCACTTTGGATAAGCGGCGATATGTGTCACAAACCAATGGCAATCTCTACATTGCTAAAGTTGAAGCATCAGATAAAGGCAACTACTCTTGCTTTGTGACCAGCAACTCAATCACTAAGAGTGTATTCAGCAGTTTCATTCCACTTATTCCTCAAGCAGACCGTAAGTATTGCGTATTTCCTGCTAGTGTGCCTTTCTGTTACAATAGAATGTCTGTTGTAGCCGTGGGCAATATGACTTAGTGACATCTTTTCTGGAACGATGTTATGCCCTCCGTACAGAAGCCTGTCTTTGAAAAATGTTTGGAAACTTCAGGTGGTCCAGAATGCTGTGGCCAAACCACTGATTGGGGCCATTGCAAGCAGACAACTCCCTTGTAACAGTAACTTCACTGGCTACCTGGCTGTTTTGGGGTACAATTCAAAGTGTTGGTTATAACCTATACCGCTCTAAGGCTTGGGGCAAAGCTACCTGAAAAACCACCTTCTTTCATACATGCCCACCTTGGTTTTAAGATCTTTGGGGGAAGCCCTTCTTTTAGATTTGTGTCATCAGAGGCATCTTTGGTGGGGATGGAAAACAGGGTTGGAACTGTCAGGTAAAGATATTTTTATATAGGCAGGCCTTTGGCATGTAAGCTTATCCAATGCTGGAGGAGTGCTTAACGGGGTGTGTGCTATTTATTGTCTTTATTGTTGTGCTTTTAAAACTGTATTTGATTATGGGTATCCACACCAAGTGGCAGAATGGTGGCATATATTGCCAAAGGTTGGGTTTTATTGTAAGATGCCACTTTTTGACAGGATATAAATTAAATTAATTAATAGTGAATAATGTTTCAAAGTACAGAGGTACCTTGGCTCACAAACTTAATCCATTCAGGACTCTGGTTGTGACCCAAATTGGTCGTGAGCCAAGTTAAATTTCCCCATAAGGGTCAATGTAAATAAAGTTAATCCGTTCTGTAACTATTTTTTTTAATCAGAAAAATTTGAAACAAAGTGGCAAAGAACAACAAAGATTGTGGCCATCTCCCTCCCCGTAGAGCACGAGAGTGGCCATCTCCTCACTGCCCCCAGCATGACCATGATTGCGCCCATCATACCTGCATGCTGCGGGTGGAGATGAGCGCGATCATGCTGTCGGGGGGAGATGGCCGAGATCGCAGTTGCACTCGTGCAGAAAAGATGGGCACGATCTCAGCCATCTCCCCACTGTCCCCAGCACAATCACAGCCATCTCCCCACTTGGGGTGTGGGGTAGGGAGATGGCCACAATTGCGGCCACCACCCAATGCAGAGTTTGCAACCTGAGTCAAAATTTTTATGAAATGTTTGTTCACAGCCCGATTTGGTTGTGAACTGAGCTGTTCTTGAGCCGAGGTACCACTGTATCTTATAGTGAAATGAAGTCTTGAGTTTCCACCACCCTGTGGCCACTGGGCTGTAACTTCTGCCCAGAGATTCCCTGGTCCCCAATTCTGGATCAAACACTGAATTCAGCACACGACAAACGAAGTGTTGGGGGTGGGGGGGAGGATTTTATTTAGAAGGCTAACAAATAGGGGTGCGGTGGGTCTAAAACCACTAGGACAGATAAGACACGATACACACAAGGAAGGAAGGGAAGGGAAAGGAAAGGGGAGTTGGAGAGCAGCACAAACACAGTAACCGATCAGATTCCTCGAGACTCCAGTTTCCCTTGTTTAACTCTAAACAAAGAATACTATACCAGCTGTAGTCTTCTCAAATACAAGTTAGCAGAGCATTCTTCAGCAGAGCAAGAAAGGAACCTCTCCTTGAAGAGGAACCCCAAGCCTTTTCCGCCCCCTTCTTTTATCCCCCTTTCTTAATCAGGTAGCTCATGGGGTGACAGCATATGACATATTCCAGGTAAGGATCATTTTGTCATTATTGCCCATTCTCCAGTTTTCTTGGGGAGAGCCAATTCCCTTGTCCTTTAGGATAATTTACAATATCTCTTCTTTTGCATTCCCAAGCACTGTCCAGCTCTCTTGAGAACATGGTGCCTGGGTGTTCTTGAATCAACACCTGGCACTTGCAGCCATTTCCCCAAAATGTCAGTTAACCCTTCCCCTGCAGGTTGAAAATTAGGCCAGTTCACATTATGGGTACCCTTTTTGGCAAAATAGTGTCATATATGATCAAAAGTTGGATTTTATTGTTGGCATGCTATTTTGGGGGGCAAAGGCAGGATATAAATTAAAGTAATAAATAGTGAATAATGTATCTAAGTATCTGATAGTGAAATCAAGTCTTGTGAAGGAGGGTGTGTTATTGCAAAGAATTGTATGTATACTTAGCTTTTGAAGCAGCCACAGTTGGATTTGGAAACTCCTGAAAGAAAAAGGCAGTGGTGACATTAGGCCCCCTGGAGTGCCTGCAGTATGTCTGTGATGAATGTGCTCTTCTACCTGCGAGATAAATGCGTAACTCTTTCGAAGCGGCAACACTTCACACAAACAGAGGATAAATAAAGGACAGAATGAAAGGATGTCAAAGCAGCCTTTCATGTTTAATTAAAATGAACCAAATATATCATGCTGTGGTGAAGAATTGTGTCTCAAATTCTTCAAAATCCTTATGGAAAGCTGGATACTATGTGGACGGCAAAAATACCCCAGGGTGGACTTAGTTGTGTCAGTAATCCTGCAAAATAATTGTTAGGATGTTTCTGGTACAAATAAGGGATAGCACATGTGTTTCAGTGGTTGTCTGCATGGACTTACACCCAGTTCTGCAACAGGTTGGGGTTTTTTGGACATATATTTTCATTGATGTGTCATTTTCTGCTCCTTTCATGTTTTAATGCCCAGCATTTACTGAAAAGATGTTTTAGATGCTCTGTTTTCAGGTTATTGTTGCTGATATTTCAGCAAAGTCACAAAGTCATATTTGTGACGTTGAATTCCTAGAAGAAAAGGTTGTTTATAAGTATTCCTAACTATTTATTTCCATCTTTCTCTTCAAAATAGGTTCAAAAGGCTATCTGCCAGATATCAGAGTGAAGTTCAAAGACACATATGCACTGTTAGGACAAAATGTGACCCTGGAGTGCTTTGCACTTGGAAAGTTAGTATATTTGAACTAAGTTCACACATGGGCAAAGTTTGGATAGGCTAAACTAGGTTAAGGTTGGCAGCAAATTCGTCATCAGGAATAATCCTGTGTTTTGTACTCAGAAAATCCAAGTGTTACCATCTTATTCATTCCCCAGATTCAGAGCAGCTTTGTGTACACATTTTTAATGGGCTGCAGCTGCTGCCTTTAGCTAGGCTGGCATTTTATGAGATAATGCACAGTGGTTGGGATGTTCACACCTGTCCCACAGTGAGCCTTGAGCTGCAGATATCTCCTCCCTGAAAAGCATAAAGGAGACCTGATCTGCCTCCAGTGGCACTGGAAAGGTACATTGTCCAAACATCCTCTGTGCTTTGACTTGAAAGGTGTTTCAGGCCACCATTATTCCCTCTGCCTTTACATTATCTCTTATACTTCTAGTACGTCTTTGTGTGCGTGCACACCTGGGTATATGTGGTTCTACCCAAAATATTCCCCTTAAGATTCCCATTTCATGGCGGGAATCACAAGTACAATATTTCAACAGCCCATTTCCTTGCTACAGTTTTACAGTTCTTGGGGTCCTGGGCAGGATCTAGAAGTGGAGCAGTGTCTGCCTAATCTGCAGTTGATAGACCAGACGAGGAGCTGGGGAGGGAGTGATTGGGAGTTGATTGCTCTAAGGGGAGTGGTAGGAGCACATTAAGAGGCAACAGGAAAACAGCAACGTGAGAGTTCAGTTCATTTAAGACCGACTTTCTTGAAAGAAGTGAACAGTGAGGAGAAATTTGGAAGCGGGAGTGGCTTTATTAAGTAGAAAGGGAGAGTAGCATCTCGCAATGCATGGAGAGGGGCCCTAGATGCGATTGCCAGAGATCCTGGAATTCTATTCACATGTGCTGCATTTCCTCCTCCACTCAAGCCCTGTTCCTGAGATCAGATGGAGTAAGTATCTGGAACCTATGCCAAGCAGTGCAGATATAAGTATGTCTGGTGCAGTCCTGAAGATCTTCAATATTCAGTTTGAAGATGAAGGAATATACGAATGTGAAGCTGAAAACCACAGAGGAAAAGATAAACATTCAGCAAAAGTTTATGTTCAAGGTAGGTAGAACACTTTTCCACACGTGTGAATATATTTCACAGATAAAATTCAAAGCAGATAAAAGGAAACATATTCTAATACAGGGCATCGATAAATTGAGGATTTTGCTACCACAAGTTAGAAAGATGGCATTAAATATCAGCATTAAAAGGGGATTGGACAGATTAATGGACAATAAACCTGCTAATAGCCAACAGCCATGGTAACTTGAGTATAGCATCCTGTGTCAGAAGGAATGATCTGGTTCACATGACGTGTCAGCCTACCGTAAGCCTTGAGTTTTCAAGCGTTGAGCAGGGCTGTCAAGGACAAAACATTTTGGAGGGCACTCATTCAGACGGGCACTAAGTCAGAGGCAGCTTGATTGTACATAGCAACAACAACAATACTGAACATGGTTGCGCACTTGTAGGGCAACTAGAACAAGTGGATGGCTGATTTTAAGTATGGATAAAATACGAGAGCTGTGTTTTCTGTGTCTTTTAGCATATCCAGAATGGGTGGAGCATATTAATGATACAGAGAGAGATGTAGGCAGTGAATTCCATTGGCCATGTACAGCTGCAGGCAAACCTCTCCCAACAATCCGATGGCTGAAAAATGGATTACCGGTAGGCTTAGTTTATACTCTGAGTCATATCCACACTTTTTCTTCTGTTAATAGAAAGTGCATGAATAAATTGAGACAGATTTTGATACATGCAAAAATATTTTTACAATATATTTATAAACTATGTATCACAGCATATCCTTTGTTTTTAGATTGGATGTTTTCCAACTATTTTGTTGTAAAAACAATCCATATTTTCTATATGGCCAGCAGGCTCACATTTAAAAATAAATGAGGCATTACCGAGTTATCTGTTGGCAATATATTTCTTGTAAAGCAAGCAAGCAAACAGAAAATCCACAGTATTGCCATACTAGGCGCAGCTCATTATTCCCAAACAGCATGCTATGCAATTATTCTGATTTTGAACAGACTGAAACACGATATCCTGATCGCTGAGAAATTGGTATATTTGTTAAACCTAGTAAACTAAATATTTTTCTCCTTTAGCCCTAAAGGTGTGCTTGTTCAAATAAATTAACAAACAAACAAGAATTAAAATATTTATGATGAAAAAGGGTGTTCATAAATGATCCTTTGTTTGTTGCATGCTATATAAGTAGCATTTATTGGACAGGTCTTTAGGATATGGACTTCAGATCCATCTTTAGAAAATGAACGTGAGCTGTATCAAGATCACACAGCATTTGAAATTTCAATGGAGGTCCTTCTTTAGCACATGTCCACAACAGATTGCAGTAGGAATAATTAGAATTTGGCTGTAAAAACGAGGTAAACACATTCTTTTCTCTGTGTTTCTTATGTGGACAAATTGCACAGGAAACACTAGCTTCATTCAGAACTACAGAATGCCAGGGTGCCTTTGAAGGGTTCTTCCTTGTTTTCACACTAAAAACTAACTAAATAAGAATTACAAGAATATGACATAATAGAACTACATAAAAATTCAAACTCCTTTGAAGAATGTTAAATAAAAGTAAATTACTTCTTTCAGATAGATGTATTTTAATGTTAGTGCACGCATGCTGTAATCCTATACAAATTTACATCGGAACTGAAACTGAAAGGACTTCCTTCTGCATACGTGCAGGTACAATTGTATTGATAGAAAATCCATGCTGTAAAATCTGATAGTTCTTGTGCCAGTTCTACAGTGCCTTATAGAACTAGACTTCCAATTAGTGTATTCACCCATGTCTTGCAAGAAAGACCAATTTGAATCAAGGAAGAAGGCTTTTGTATGCAAGTATACTTACTGGTTTGGGCCTTTTACATTTATTCGGAGCTGCACTCACGGAGTAGTAGTTCACAACCAGATATTCCATTTTCTCTTTTCCCAGTCAGTGAAGCCACCAAACAGGTAGTTAGCAACACGACCACTAACTTTGACAGCACTGATAATACATTTTGGGGCCCGAATCCACACTTCCTTATCCTATTTTGGGCTGAAGTGGGACTTGTTTTGAGCCTTATCCCTTAACAGAAGCAGTGCCTACCACTGTCAAAAGTGTCACCCTGGCCTTCTGTACACTGTACAAATCACCACAGGAACCTTTTCCATTACATGTGAACAATAAGGGGAAAATGTATAGGATGTAGCAGTGTTCCAGAAGGCAAAGATATTCAATGTGGAAGATGCTGTGCCAAAATACAGAGAAAAGCAGATGACCTAAATCTTTTAATATTGCTTAGTGCCTATGATAAATCTCTTATTCCATGTTTTATTTTCAGTACTGGAAAGGAGAACTGAGATTTTCGCACCTGACAGTTGAAGATACTGGCATGTATCAATGTGTGGCAGAAAATACTCATGGGATGATTTATTCAAATGCTGAGCTGAAGGTTATAGGTTAGTGAAAATATAATACTCTGTATTGATTGAAAGCATTCCTAGTAAGTAAAGCTAGTAATGAGATAATATGTTTTGTTAACGGTACTTACTCACAGGCTATTTCTGGCCTCAATTCCAAGTGCCAATTTTGACTTTCAAAGGCCTTTACATTTTAGTATCAGGTACCTAAAGCACCTGGTACCTGATACTAAACAGGTACCTGCCTGTTTTCATTTGTGCCTGTCTGCATCTTAGCATCTTTAGCTAATGTCTCTTGGAAGTCCTCTACCACCTGAGATGTGGGATGCAAAAGAGGAAAGGTTTGGTGGTGGCAGCACCCATCCTGTGCAATCCTTACCCCACAGAAGTTCATCTGGCTCCTGTCTAAAATCATTTTTGGGGCCAGGCAAATACAAAATGTCCCCAGACTCTTTCATACACTAATTTTTAGTCTATATCATGTCCTGTGAGTGCATTTTGGTTTTTTGCTGATTAATGGTTTATTATTGCAATATATGCTCACCTGCATTTTAATATTTGCTGCATTATGGTTGCATAAGCTATCCTGGGAATTTGTTGAGGGCTGATATAAATGTCCAAACTAAAATGATGTAGTAAATACATATGCAACATTTAGGATACAACTTGTGGCAGCTAGTGGGACAGTCTAGAAGCTGTAGGGAGAATTTAGAGTCCCGGCTCCAGCCTCAGAAACTTGTTCTAAGATTGGAGCTGGAACTTGGAGTTCCAGCAGCCATCACTGACAGTTCCAAAAGCAATTTCAGAGAAGGAGTTTTGCAGGTATGTTGGGGAGGAGAGAAAATAGGAGGCAGGCACTGCTACCATATGGAGAAGCTCCTACCTTCTCTGCTCAGTCCAGGGCACAACACTGAGATGGTTGAAATTAGCTGTCTGAGTGTTTTCCAGAGTGATAGAACTACAAAGACAACATCTGTGTCAATATGCCTATCAGCCTCATTGGACTGGTAGAATAACCAACTAAGCTCTGGTCTATTAATTAGTGAAGATAAATTTCAAGTGTGTGTAGCATTAAATTAAAGATATACTGATTTATTTTGAGGCTGTTTTGGTTCTGGTGTGTTAATGTAATAGGAATGGACAAATAAATATTACAGATAACCACTGGTGGATAGTATTTTTTGATAAATGAAGTTTTCATACTGCCTTTAGTACCTGAAAAAAAGACAACTATCTTGAGGTAATATGCAAAAGTACTTACGCTTAATCAATTAGTGATTGATTAATCTTGTTAAAAGTCAGCTTATTATGTTAAGCTATTTCCTTAACTCTGCAATATATCAGAATAGACTTCAATCCAATACATGCTTATCAAACTAAACTTCAATGGAATTTACTTCCAAGTAGAAAGTGTAGGACCGCACTGGTAGTGTCTTAAATAAATGTGCATAAGCCTAAATATATTCCTGTTTTTCTCTGCAGTGCTAGCTCCAACCTTTGAATTCTACCCAATGAAGAAAGACGTATTGGCTGCCAAAGGTGGCCAAGCCATAATTGAATGCAAGCCCAGAGCAGCTCCTAGGCCAAAACTCACATGGAGCAAAGGGACAGAAATTCTTAGAAACTCAACCCGGTCAGTATCATTGGTTAGTGCAGCCAGCACAACTTGTGACCAGCTATTTTGAGTGGTGCCCATTAGCTGAAAAGTGGGTACATGTGTGTGAGCACCAATAGCAGGGTTGTGTGAAGGGCAGGCATGGATGTCTAGGCACCTGCCAAAAGTCCAGCAGGAGCCCCCTGATGGGAGCTCCCTGGCCTTGCTTCTCCACTGCACCACTGGAGGCTGGGGGTTCACCTTTCTCTCATTCCAGCCCATATAAAGGTCATATCCTAATAATAATAATAATAATGGTAAAAAAGAGGAGCCATGGATGCCACAGCCTGTGGCTCACTGACCCTTCACTTATCGAGCAAGCAAGTGGCAGCAAACTTGAGAAGAAGTGGGAAAAGCTGCTGGTGGCTGAGATTGGCAGCACGAAGGCAGATTCCCTGAGGGAAGGTGTCCATTGTGACTGTCCTGCCAAAGGACCATCAAAGACTTGACAAAGGATAGAATACATGGTTGGGTTTAGCTTGGTGGGTTGAATTTGCCATCTTCACACATAATTCATGTTGAAGGGGGTCCACCAATTAAAAGGGGTTAAGGCTATAACCTGGGGGTCAGACTGAGCAGGGGGTCAGACTAGATGGCCTGGGAGACCCCTTCTGACTCACTCTGTTTTTATGTTTCTATAGCTGTCTTCCTGTCTCTGTCCTCAGACATTTCTGTTTGAAAGTTGGCCTCCCTTTCATATATCTTCTCAGAGCATAGAGATTGGAGCAAAGATACAAGAAAAGCCCCAATGTCTGGGAACCATCCTGCTCTCCTTTAATCACACAGATTCATGCCATCTACAGTGTTGCCTGCATCATATAATTTGAGTTCCAAACCAGTTTTGGGATTTTGTTGATAGATTAGTTCATTTGTGTAAATGTTAACTCAATGAAGTCTTGAGTTTTTCTTTTATGGACACTTAAAATACATATTATCTTCCTATAGCCTGCTTAAATTTCCACTGAAATATTACCTGGGTGCTTATCTGTGGGAACGAAGTGAGTGTCAACCTGCACAATATACTAACTGCACAGTTTGCAGCTGATTAAAAAAAAGCTTTTAGTAACTTTTTCCCAGCTGCTTTTTTAAACAAATAAATCCCTCCGCTTACTTTGTGTATACCATGTCATGTAGTTTGACTCTTAGTTTGGATTTAACCATATGGTTCAATGTTAGCTTACAAACCAGGACATGAAATTAGAACCTACCAAGATAATAGTGCTGGAGCCATTTTGCGTATTATAAAGCATAAGGATGTAGCGTACCCTCATGGGCCTTTGAAGGAAGGATGAAAGGTGATAGGCCTTTCAGAGGCTGGGTGTTCTTTCCATAAAGCATAGCTTTTTAAACATTATTCTCTGCACTGGTTAATTTTGTCAGGAAGTAAAGTTCTCACAGATGCTACTTTTTACTTAACTCTGGTGCTGGTTCTGCGTCCATTGCTGCTTATTGTTGATCTCTTCTGCAGCAAGCATTCATTCTTTTTATATCAGGAACATTAAAATTTACGTCAGATTCTTAAATCTGAAAATGAGTAACCACAGAAATTATTCACGGGAGTTAAGTACTACATGTAATTGGTGCCTTCTGAATATATTTGTTGTCCATGTCAACACTGATTTCTTCCTAATTCACATTTTTCACAAATTGGACAATGGTGAAACACCACAAACATTGTCAGGTGCTCTCATGAGCTTTAAATTGCTTTCAGTACTTTGTTATAGAAAAGCAACATTATATATTCCATCCAGCCCTATTTCGACACGATGAACCTGTCTCCTGTAAACATGTGAGAAGAGGCCTGAAGGTCTGGGGCTTCCAGGTCATCAGTGTGATAATATGCATGAAATGACTATAGCTCCGTCAAGGAAAATAATTTAAATTGAATATAATGTTTCTCCAATGCATTCCTTCTTCCCTTCTTTTTATCAGACACATACAGCTGGGGGTTTTCTTGTGCCAAAGTAATGAATCAGTCTTTCAGCTCTGTTGAAAACACCTTGTGCATCACCCAAAGCACAATTGCAATATTAATATTGGTAGACATTTCCTGTAACTGTAATTGTTTCATAGTCATTATGCATTAGATCTCTACATGGGCTGTGCATACCGTAGCTGTCAGGTGATCTGATGCAAAAGAAGGCAGGGCTTCTCTGCCTGTAATCAAGTGGAAATTGAGTCACACCTGGTAAAAACAACTCTTCAATGTACAGGGGCCCTACCTCTTTGTGCCCTAGCTAGTCACCATGCACATACCTTTTAGAGGTGTCAGTCTATGTATTTTCAGTACGATTCTGAAGGGTCCTGGAAAAGCAATAAATTTTTTTTTATGAAATGCTGTTGTAAAATGGCTTTTGTGTGTCCGTATGCAACCTGCTTCGGGGGCACAAGGACATGGTTTTGCTGTTAAGGTAACATCTTCCCACTGTGTCCACTGGGTCTTATTGCTGGGAAACTGTGTTTAGGGCTGCAACCCCTGTGTCCTGGGCATCAGTGACCTAATTTTTAGTCATTAAAGTTAAAAAGTGCTATCATATCAGGAATTTTTAAAATCTGCATTCTTATGTGCACACATATAACTGGCTTGGATTTTTCTTCTGAAGTGGTAATGCGGCATAGGACCTATTGGTAATACTTTCACCATTAATTTGCTTAAATAAGTTTTAAACAAGAGAAACTTATGAATGTATACATAGCTATGAGTAATCAAAATGTAATCCATGCAGGACCTGTACTTTGCAAATACTGGATAGATCACTGGGAGTTTCAAAAGGCAGTTCTAATGTGATAATCTAACCACATCAATGTTGGATGACCATTGCTTTTTCTGAAACATTTCCCAACATTTTTTTTTCTTTGAACAGAATTCGTATTTGGTATGATGGAAGTCTGGAAATTATTAATGTGACAGCAACAGATGCAGGCAATTATACCTGTTTTGTAGAAAATGAGAAAGGAAAAGCTAACAGCTCTTCTACTCTTTCAGTTAAAGGTAATTTATTAAATGCATTTGGGATAAATTAGCAAATATGCTGTAAATAGAACTGAAGTCTTCACAATGCCAGTGGATTACCCCATGCAGGGAAATCCTGTTCAGAGCACCTCTCTAAGATATATTTGGTTCAATGTTTATAAAACATTAATTCAGAATCTATTGAGCAAGGTAGCCATGAAGCGAATAATGTACATGCCACTTTTCAGGTCTAGGTCCCCCGAGCAGCTCACCTAAAACAAAACAAAAACTTAAAGTAAATTGAAATCCAGTAAAACTGGAAACAGAATAAATCCAGCATAATCAGTGAGGGAAGGAGAATTTTACAGATTAAAAGCCAGCTCTTTTTATTGTTCTAACTTATCACTTAAAATTTTAAAGAAAGATAGCTGATCACACCTCTCTAGGAAAGTTTCACAAACTGGTACCACAACAGAATAGTGGCTTATGTTACTTTGGAAAAATAAAGACAATACAAACAGCATAACAACTTCACTGTACAACCATTTTTAATACAGCTAGGCTAGCATAAAAGTACCCCAAATGCCATTAGATGCCAATAATGCTTCATAGAAAAGGGCAGTCTTAATGTAGTACTGAAAGAATAACAGTTGATGCAGAAGGTTTCCATGTGGATATAGTTACATAATCTGGGGCCACCACTGAAAAGCCCTTCCCTTGCTGCCACTGTTCAACCCTTGCATGGAAGTGGTACTGTCGTGAGAAATGCTGCAGATACATAAATGTAATACCTGACACCCATAAGAATTCCCAAAGAGATGGCAAGAAAGAGTCTTCCTGACAACGCATCATTAGATTTACTTGTATTATTGAGAAGCCTGATCAGAAAACTGTTCTGTAGCACACAAATGGGACTAGTGCCACAGAACAACCAAATATGAGATAGGAACTTCTCACTTTGTAGAAACGTGTTTTACTTTTGTACAGAAAATATCTCAAAATTGATCCAGGGTCTTCACTTTATTCAAACCATTTTTCCTTTCGCAATGCATAAATGATCCTGATTATTTTTTCCCTCATATATGTTGATTCTTGTTTGTCCTTATTTACAACAGATACAGAATCTTAGTTGTTGCACATCCATTTGTTTGCTAACATGACATTTCCCACTTTTTCTTTTAATTGCACAGCTGCTACAAGGATTGTATTAGCACCCACTAATGTTGATGTCATTGTTGGACAGAATGCTACCATGCAGTGTCTGGCATCCCATGATCTTTCATTGGACCTGACTTTTATTTGGCTTCTCAATGGATATCCAATAGATGTTGATAAAGAGAGTGAATACTATGAAAGGTCCATCATGGTAAGATGTTGTGTATTTCTGCCTGATATAATCAGTTTCTGGTCAAATGATCAGATTTTAATATTCCAATATTCCCACCTATAGGAACAAGGTGATGAGAGATTTTTATAAAATGTCCAGACAAAGTTAAGCTTTTGCCAGATTAGGAGTTCATTTCTAAAAGAGAAAAAAATGGGTTTTTGTAGGAACTTCACAGAGCTGATATCAGATCTCAGTCATCAAAATAACCTATTTCAAGAGTCAAATATTATGCTGACACGTAAGTCAATGACTATGCAAACAGGTGAAGAATATGTTGCTCTCCAGATGTTGTTGGGTGATGACCCCCAAATTCTTGACCATTGGCCATACTTGACTGAAGGTGACTGGAAATCAACAACATCTGGAGGCCATAGGTTTGTGACCCACATATAAAATCCATCTTCTGTAGAGATGCTTTCCTCACTCCAATGGAGCATACTGCTCTCTGTGTCATGAACTGCAATTTGATGCCGATGAAAGCAATGCATTGCTACATATGCAAGGTAACATGCATTGCTACATGTGCTTTCCTTTTGCAAAAGGAGACAAGCTTAATATAGTTCCTTGGTATATTACAGAGAGAGTGAAAGTTGTGGACACATTTTATCTTATCTGCACCATGCCCATTAGGGCAATTTTTTCAACAAAACAAGAAATAAAACCAAGTCCTCCTAATTGAGGAAAAGCCAGCATGCTGTGCTATCTACAGGTCAGATGAACTCATTTGCATCTTTTGTAGATTTCTCTGACATCCCTAACATGATAGTCCAGCTCCTTTACCATGGGAACACTGATACATCTTTAGGTATCACTGCCCTTTCTCCAAAGCACACTGACTTCTGTTACATGTTGTACCAGCATGTAATATGTACATCTTGGCAGATTGTACTTTCATCTAATTTCAATCATTTATTGTACCTCCCAGTAATATGGGCAGTGCTCAGAGTAATATGGGCAGTCTTCAGAGATTACGACCAGAAAAATACACCATTGTAACATAATGGGAGTGGGATTTGACTCACAGAGGCTGCTAGTATTCATGCCAAGGCAGGGAGAATATCGCTGAGAGCACGGAAAGCATGTTGCTTGGCTAAAAACATGATCATCTGACCAGTAGCTTTGGGGAAATATCCACACTCCATGGAAACAACACAGAGGTGTTTGCTGTGTTGTGTAAGCTCAGCCATTGCTCCTGGCGATGTACACTTTTCTTCTGTCCCAGTGCAAAACCCACAAGTAGAGAGAGGTAATAGAGGGGTCAGTGTACACATGTTAATATATCACCTGAAGCTCTTTCCAAAACCAAACCAAACCAAACCCTACTGTCCACCTTGAACCATGAAGAAACCCATTGATCCTGTTTTCCCAGCTGAGTTCCAAGGTAATGG
Source organism: Varanus komodoensis (assembly GCF_004798865.1). NCBI lineage: Eukaryota > Metazoa > Chordata > Lepidosauria > Squamata > Varanidae > Varanus > Varanus komodoensis. Next base: position 5,643,512 of record NW_025335408.1, on the reverse strand, counting down.
ACTTCTGTAATTCTATTCTAAAAAAACAATCTGTTTGCACATTTCTTTCCAAGACTGGAATTATAGGCTGTGGCCACCAGGTGGCAGCTTTGAATAAAATTTACTGGGAAGTTGTAAGGAATATTGTAGGCTTATTCTGATTTGTTGAAGTATCAAGACAGGTGAAGAAGAAAAGATTTAATATCCCAGTATCTGTTACCTGCTTTGTGTCATAATTTCACACATAATGTTGGATTTTTAACCTCTTTTGTAGTTAATAATGATCACAGTAGTTTGATAACTGGAAAATATTTCTAAGCCAGCTAAGAATTGTAGAATACTACTTCATTGTATTGAGATAAATACTCAGGTTTCTGTATGCAAACCAGAAAGGAGATATTTTCTCCTTTAAAATGGGAAGCCATTTTATTATTGGGAAGTCTGGTGAAACAACATTGAATTAGAACCTTAAAATAGAAAATCCAGTTGCCTCCCCACTTAACAGCAATGTCTTCAGTAAAACAGTTTCAGTGTTATTTTTTAGGATTGTTGGTCAGGACCAAAAGAGGGTTCTTTTGAGGCATTGCCCATCATACTGCACCACGCACTAGTATGGCTCCCCCACTCTGGAAATAGTTACATGATTTCAAAGGCTACATTAAAAGCTATGCCTTTGTGTTTTTCTTCTGAATTCCAAGAGAGTGAGGGCCCAGTGCTGATCCTGAGGCAGCACATTTCACAATTTCAGAGCAATGCAATATGGGTCCCATGGGCTCATTTGTTACCCATTACACATTTTTCCAGCACTTTAGTGACACAGTATTACTTGGAACCTAGTAGAGGAATTGGTACTCATAGACAGATGGAGGGAAAATGCTGACTTGCCATATGTCAGTAGCAAAATTTAGAAGTAGGTTATATATAGGCTTGGTAGAGTATTTTTATAATGTAGGCCTTCAGCTGTAAACTTTTGAGAAACCTCTGAATTGTAAATAGCATAGATCCTTTGAAGCAGCTATCAAAGTTTCCAGTTCCATGATTCAGTTCTTCCTGTAGTTTGCAATCCAGCCAAGCTGAGGTTTTCAGTGAAAACATAATTGGGCATGCTTTTCTATGTTGTGGCTAAAATATGCTGCTGACCATGTTCGTTATTTGCTTGGTAAGCTTTATTTTTACCTTGGAGCAGCAACAGTCTCATGGAGGACTGGGAAGCTTGATTTCAAACCACTAAATGCTTGCTTATATAGATATTCTATGTGCAAGCTGATGCCATTTAGATATGAAGCTGATCACATACTTTCCTCCCTCAAAAGTACTGTTGTACAGTGTCAGCACAAGCTGCTTCAGCTACGCAGCATTTCTCCGGAACAGTGTAGATGTAGTGGTAAAGTCAGCATTTTAGATCATCTGTGTAGACTTTAAACCGGAAGGCGGCTGCAGAGGTCCAATACGCCAGAGGTATTGGACTACAATTCCCAGCAGATGATAGCTGCAGATGTTGCAGTCCAATGCATCTTGACAGTGCCAAGCTGGAATGTATATTTTGGGCAGTATATAGTTATAGGCATTTTTACTTGCATGGATTTGCACTAGCAACCTGTTTAAATGAAAATCTTTGACAAAATGTACTGGACGGCTGCTCCACGTGCTGTTTTTCCATAGAAACAGGAATTGTGGTATAGGAAGAAGAATGCATTTCATACAATATCAGGACGGCAATATCTGTCTTTCTTGCCCTGTGGTTACATATTTGAGGAAGCCAAAATATGCAGCAGTCTTGTGTTTACCAATACACTATTCCAATTTTATCGAGCATGCATTTCCAACATGGATTTTAATCTGAGTTGTTGAAAGTCAGATTACAAATATTTGAACAGATAAATAATATAAATAAATAGCAGCCCTGGCAGTGAATCTCCCTTTCCCTTAGACAAATATTACCAAGGCAACTGCAGGTTTCACTAGTGGAAATTCTGTTTAGGTGTAAGTAGGCAGTTTCCACAAGTTTCATGTACAAAAACCTCAAAATATTGTTGCTTTCCCTGAAAGTTTCCTCCTTCCTAAACAGTAAATGAATGCTTCAGTAAATATGAGTGAACATCTCCATTACCTCTTATCCCTTCCCATTGAGACACCGAATAATCTGGAATGCATTAGGGGAATTAAGACAATAAAATGTTAACCAGTCCAAGTTGGTATGATAGCAATCCAGTTATTAATCTCTTGTAATGTTTTACTACATATGAATAAGTTCTAGATGTATTTGAAAGCATGAGCAAGGAGCTTTTGAAAATATTTTAGAAGAGTAACATATGTGTAGCTCTCAGTACATTTTCTTAATAAACTGCAAAACAGATTTATAAAAAACCTTGCCAAAGTAATGAAACTCAGGTGACATTGGTGAAATTATGTCTAGATTTAAATTATTTGTTGAAAAACTTAGTATGAGTTGTATCTGAGGGTATAAATTCATATCTGAGACAGTAAACTGCCCAATAATACTGTATTTAATGGTCTGCTTTTAAAAACACATTCAATAGAAATCTAAAGGTTTGCTTAAATCACATTTAACAAATTAGTCTGAAGTGAAGTAAGCCAGCATTCCCATACGCTCTACTTATGCAGGCCAAGTTGAATTATATTATTATGCAGGTGAATCTCACTATTTATTTAAAAATTATATTCTGCCTTTCCAGTTATCAAGACTCCAAGATTACATGCAATCAATTAACAAGGAAAATCAAATATTTATAAGTAACTATAAAATTAAGATAAAATCCAGCAGCAATACAAGAGCAACAATCAACTTCTCCATGTTTGGGGAAAATAAAATGGTCAATTGATTTGTCATTCAAAGGATAATTAATGGTTTCAAGTGTAGGGACATGTGAGCAAATCCCACAGATTTTTGTCAGGTTCAACATTGCAGATTTCATTCCATTCCCACCATGCTGGTGTTAATCAATTTGTACTCAGTCAAGCCAGCAGATGGATTTCTGGGAATGACAGTTTGTGATGTTTAAAAAAAAAAACTAGTCTTGCAGAGTGTAATTTAAGAAATTTACATGCAAATAAAAAGGAAATGAAAAGACTTGCTTTGTCAGTACCCTGGCTCATGTCTCCTACCACAGTATAGGCAGCACCATCCAAGGATGTTGAGTAAGCAAGGCTACAAATGTTGCTTTGCTGTTCCCTGAAAACTGTCAAAAAGCAAGCTGTCAAGTGAAAGCAAACTTAACAATGGATCTTCGCTTGTTAGGAAGAAGTCAGTACAGTAACTAAGAGGTCTCTCCCAAGTCTTGGTACAGATAATCAAAGACTGAATTTTTCCAAACAGGAAATCTGAAGAAAGATATTGGGGGGCAGGGGTAGGCAAACAATTTTTCAGTGCTACAGATCACTCCATAGCATTGCCATTTTACTTTAGTTATCAATTGCTTCCACTTATCTCTTTTAGGATTACATGGTCATGGATTGCATAGCATTTTATGTTAGTAACTTTGGTGAGATGTATAAAAGCAACATCCAAATTCAAAGGCATGTCACTCCTCTCTCTCCTCTCCTTTTCATAGATCAAGGACAATGGTGAACTTATTGTCAAAAATGCCCAGCTGAAGCATGCTGGAAGATACACATGCGTTGCTCAGTCAATTGTTGATAATGCCACAGCTTCAGCTGATCTTGTTGTCAGAGGTAAGAATTTTGTTTGACTGTATTTATTTATTTTGCTAACTTTCTGTCAAAAATGGCATTCAAGGCAGCTAACATTAATAAAATTGAAGTTAAGCAAAGCTTAACTGAAATGTAACAAGACAAAACAAATGCACTAAAACACATATGCAAATATAAAAACTATAATAGAAACATTATATAGCTTTATATTGCACTTTGTAGGATAGATAAATAGCAAGAGAAAGAGAGAGAAAATCCTAATATAAAGAGTTCATGTGGTGGCTGGCAACTAGTATAGCCATTTTTTCCCCTGCCACCCCAAAACCTCAAATGTTTATCTGAATGAAATTATTGCATCAGATAGCTTCATTTTGTGATGTTATCAAGTATTAAAACAGGTTGGTAGCTTAGGAGAGCAAGGGAATGTTGTTGACTTTTCCAGCCCCGGCCTTGAAATTTGCCACCACCTATCAAAACATGGAAAGAGGCAATTTCAGGAGCTAGTTTCTTTTTGCAACCTTGTTTTTATCACATCTTTCATCCAAGACAGTATATACAAACTCAATATTCCAGGCTGCCATGCTTTCTTCCCAACAGTGAGGTGCACTAGGCTGAGGATGAGTGACTGGCCTGGAGTCACCCAGGCCATGGGGAGGACAGGATCTTAGGCCTCCTGAGTCCTAGCCTACTCCACTGCTCTAACCACTATACCACATGTGTTATCTCACTAGCTCTGTTTGTTAAAAAGGAAAATCAGCTCATTTCTCAATCCAACGTGTGTTTCAGAATTGAAGGATCTCGTTCCACACTAGTTTACTTATTTTTACTCCAGGTCACACCACACTGGTATTAGAGAAATGAGAATACTGGATTTCATTAGATTCAGCAATATTAGTGTGGTACCATCAGCACTGAAAAGGAAGGAGAATATTTTCTTTCTTTCCCTCCTCCTCCATCTTCCTCACTCTAACATACTGCAGAATGTGCCAGGAATTCCAGAACTTTGCTACTTGGAAGTTGTCATTTTAAGAATCCTAGGAAAGTATGGCTGTGAAAGCTGGACCATAAGGAAGGTTGAGTGCAAAAGGATTGAGGCCTTTGAATTGTGGTGCTGGAGGAGACTCCTGCGAGTCCCTTGGACCGCAAGGCGATCAAACCGGTCAGTCCTAGAGGAGATCAACCCTGACTGCGCTTTAGAAGGCCAGATAGTGAAGATGAAACTCAAATACTTTGGCCACCTAATGAGAAGGAAGGACTCCCTGGAGAAAAGCCTGATGCTGGGAACAATAGATGGCAAAAGAAGAAGGGGATGGCAGAGGATGAGGTGGCTAGATGGAGTCACTGAAGCAGTTGGTGTGAGCTGAAGTGGACTCCGGGGGATGGTGGAGGACAGGAAGGCCTGGAGGAATGTTGTCCATGGGGTCGCGATGAGTCGGACACGACTTCCCGACTAACAACAACAACAAGGAATTTACATCAAAATGAAGCAGAGAGAAATTCCTGTCACACCTCTCTTTTATTATTTGGTTCTTAGATAGGCAAAAACCTGCTTAATTGCTATATGAAATAACTGATTTTAACAGATTTCCTGCAGTACCTAAAGAGAATGTAATATTTTTAAAGCATTTTAATTCTTAATATGACTCAGTCTCATGTTTAAAAAACTAATGTTCTTATTGTTCGTGGAAATATTTTTCAGGTCCCCCAGGTCCCCCAGGAGGACTCAGAGTAGAAGATGTTAAAAACACATCTGTAGTTCTTACTTGGAGCCGTGGGACAGAAAATCACAGTCCTATTTCAAATTACACTATACAAGGACTGACCTTTCTATCGAACCAGTGGAAAGATATGAAAACAGGTAAGAGTAGAGAGAGCAAGGCCAAGGTCATCCACATTACTGTATTCCTGTTTGCTAGGTATTGGTGAAAGCAGGACAGTAAAGAAAGCTGGCATGAAGAAAATGGAGGCATTCGAGACATGGTGCTGGAGGGGAGCTTTCTGAATACCTGGGGCAGACACAAAGATGAACAAATAGGTTTTAGATCAAATCAAGCAGAACTGCCCATGGAAGCAAACATGACAAAAGTTAGTCATACTTTAGGCACATCATATGTTAGCAAGTCTTACTGGAGAAGACAATCATATTAGGGAAAGTTGATGACAAAAGAAGACGAGGAAGACCAAATATGAGATTGATTGACTCCATAATGGAAGCCCCAGCCATGAATTTTCAAGAGCTAAGGACTGTGTGTAACAACAAAAGAGTAGCATAGAAATAACGGCATTGAAGCATTGCTTCATGAGTTGTCTCCCCTTACTGGAATTGCACTCATTCATTGTTCCCACCAGCAGAAGTGTGTGTGTGAGAAAGGGGATTTTTGCTGATTCCTCCTACTCCATACTCTTGCACTTCCAAAATCTGTGCCAGAGGGTAGACGGGAAAATGGGATGCATGTGGTTAAAAAGTAGTACAAGTCTTTAATATTACAAACATATGTGCTGAAGAAAAACTGCACATTCAAAAGGGTTAACATTCCATGCACTAGTCTGTGGTCTTGTTAAGGTCAATACTCAAGCAATTAAAGTTGAGATGATGGATGGGTGTGTGATTATGGAATCCACTTGTGGGGGGCAGGGCAGAAGCTGTCAAATCAAGGAATCCAGGATTCAAGTTCACAAGAATACTTTGCAAGCGGTATTCCTCTTCTGCACATGCAACTTATGGGCTTTGTTTCTGCTGCATGTGTTATAGGGGAAGGTTGCTGGGTTGCATGAGGTGGGTTCCACAAGCATTCACATACTTCCTAGCTTGGCTCACTTCCTAAACCCAGGGCCAAGCATGAAAAAGAAGTCCAAGAAACAGAAATATATGAGATCTGGATTCTATGAGATCATTGCAACCATACGTATAATCCTATATATGTTTAGACATAGAAAAACCTACAAGTCCCAGAATTCCTGAAGTAACACTGCTAAAGTCTCAGAAAGTGAGACTTGTAGGACAGGAGAAAACCATGCTTTTCTCTGGTACAGCATGAATTGGATTACACCTGATACACATGGTTGAACAAGATTGTTTCAGGTTTTGTAACCTGCAGAGAGAGAGACAGAGAGAGAGAGAGGGAGCAATTTTCAAGTGCTTGCCTGATTTATTCATGCTCATTTATTTTACAATAAAATTCTTCCTTGAGGTGGGATCCTCTTATGAACAACCTGGAACAATTACCATTTGACTTTCTCTTTTGCTAAATCTGAAAGGGCTACTTAGGCACCTTGAAAATAGTTTCTTGTCCCTGTTCCTTAAATTCAGTGTTTTTTGCTTTCTTTGTGTTTGTTCTGTACCATTGAAATATTATTTCAACTATTTTTGCATGTACACAAGCAAATTTCCAGAATTTACAATTGTATGATGTTCTCCTGGTGTTGATCAGTTTAGAAACAGCTGTCATGTACTATCTTGTTACATATATGGAAACTGGACATGGACCTTTCATATTTGCATTATTCTGCATTATACTGTGCTCAGATGGAAACATTTGTCAGTAGCGCATATGTACAAGTGTGCTATCTGTTAGTCTGCATATGGCATCATTTTGGTGTTGTTATGAAAAAGTGTGCAGCTGTAAAAAGGTGGTCTATGCCACCACTCTAAGAAAGTAAATACAACATTTAGTAGTACATTCATACAATGGGAATTGTGAGTTCCATATATGAACCACAGCTATACATGGGCTTTGGCCCAGGCAATAATTGGTGAAAATGGCAATCAATATGAACATCATATTTGTTGTATTTATATGCTGTCCTAAAGCCCAAAGGGATCTCTGAGCAACTTACAAATGAAACAAAACAAAACAAAACAGACAACAGTAAAAACAATAAAACAAAAAAGAACAATAAAATAAAGATTACAAGAATGAAATCCAATTAAAATACAAATTCTAATATTAACGGCAGAAAATGGAATGAGTGAGCAGCAATAAGTTCATTGAGTAAAAACCAAACTAGCCACTAAAAACATGGGTTAAATTAAAAAGTCTTTACTTGGTGCCAGAAGACAATCAATGATGGTGCCACATGTGCTTCCTAAAGGAGGGTGTTCCATAAGTGGGGTGAGATCACAAAGAAGCCCTTCTCTTACCATTTCCCCACCTTACTCCATTAGGGGATGGATTGTGGAGAAGGAGCTCCAAGAAAGATCTTACTGGTCTTGTGAGGACATATGGAGACGTGTTTCCCTCAGCTATCCTGGACCCAAGCACTCTTTTGGTTAATATCCACTCTTTGAATTGGCCCAGGACTACAACAGGCAGCCAGTGCAGCTGATGATGGACTGGCATAATGTGCTCTTGAGGACTGGTCAATTCAGTATAATGAAAGCTGCAGAAACTTTAATTTCAAGCTGATGCCCCTACTTTTTATTGAAAGTAACAGAGCACAAACTAGAAATTGAAGTAGTTCTTCATTTTAGCCTGTGTGAAATATTGGCTTCATCCATGGGAAGAGGATAAGAAATAATTTTTTCATAGTTTCTGTTAAAATTTCTCAGGGGGTTCTAAAATGCCAGATTTTTAGAACACACATACACACGTATGTATGTCAGTTGATTGGAAGGAGATTAAGGATGTTCCCCCCTTGTATTTGGTTCACAGTGTTGGTGGCTTCCCATAAGTCATTGAGCCATTCCTGACAACAGAATTATAATAATGGTTATTATTCCATATGTGTTCTTTCAGTAAGTGACCTTTTCATTTTCATTTAGATCCTCCACTTGTTGAAGGAAATGCAGAATCAGCCAAAGTGATTGATTTAATCCCATGGATGGAATATGAATTTCGGATAATGGCTACTAATATTTTAGGGAGAGGAGAACCTAGCATACCATCACAGAAAATTCGAACAGAGGGATCTCGTACGTACATGCTAATGCCTTGTCTGATATAATTTTAATGTTGAAGCCTAATATAATATGGTAATACTGATATTTAATGAATAACGGTACTGAATCACAATTTTCAGCAAAGGATGCTGATAGTAACAATTTTTCTATGGATTCGGGTGGGCAAGCCTTTTGCATTCTGCATTGTGTTTTGCAGTTTCTGTGAGACAGAATCACTCAGAACATTATCAGATGAGATCCAGGCCAAAGTCCACTACAGACACATGCATTTTCAGATGGGTCTCATTTGAATTTCACTGTACATTGATTGCAGATTTCAGTTCATGATAGGGGAAAATTGGTTGTCCGGATCATCCCCTGCTCATTCTAAAATGTTTCTAGAACTTTTAGGGTCTTCCCATCTAATTTCACATAGAATGTGTTTAGTTTAGCAGACAAGAGTATTTTAGAACATAGTAAAGCTTATGTAACTACTGAATGTCCTCATTAGCATTTTTAATTTTGGTAAATTATATAATTTTAATATTCTACTAAGTTAAATATACTTTAATGTTTGTGTATTTCTATTTATGTTGCAATTGTATAAGTTTTTAATGTATAAGCTGCCTTAAATCCCAGTACTGGGAATAGGTGGAATATAAATAAATACATAAATAAATAAAATAAATGATGGTGCAATTTTTGGAAGCTGGGTCAGAAACCATTTTTAGAGTGGCTTCAAGAGGTCAGATCTCATAAAGGACCCACCACTGTTTCTAGATAGAATATTTGGTGCAGCACTGGTTTCTATTAATAAGAATTTAGAAGGAACATTCCAGTATTGCTTTTACTCGAATAATTTGGGGTATTGTGGTGGGGTATTCAATGATAAGCTTTGCCTTGTCAGTCAAAAGCTCTCCTAGAATTGAGCCTGCTGCTATCTGGCACATTTCAGGCACATTCTATGACAAAAAACAAACCCAACCCAAAGAGGATGTTTCCCCTTTTCCTGTCCTGGAGTCGCTGGATATACAACCCTGAATAGCTAGAACCAGTGCTGACCCTTCTGCTCCACCCCCACCCACCAGTAGCCACTTCCAAAATTCACCAGGTGACGTAGAGCTGCTATCCTGGGTCATGGAGCTCTCAGTTTCAATGAAGAATGAAAGTAAAGAGAATATGCCAACTGGATTACTAATTTTCAGATTAATGTCTGTGGGGTCTAGGTCTCTGTGCTGGCCAAGTCCAAAATGGAACTGGTGCAAGTCTCTCCATCACTATTACTACTAGTACTACTATTGATACACCTCAGCCTTGCTGATCCTGCAGTGTTTGGGATGCAAAGCAATATGATCAAGCCTCTGGGCTGTGCTAGTTCTTTCCTCCTTAAATATCCCAATCCAGTGATGGTCTGCTTTTATCTATCCCTTGCTAGACTTGAGGCCTTCCATTCTGAGATGAAGTGTGCCAGCCTTCTGTTTAAGTGCAGCATGAAGTTGCTTAATACAAACAACAGAAACTGCCACTGAGTGTTGGTCCATATGTCTTAACTTGGCAGGCATGGAAGAAAATAGGCAAAGGCTTCCTTATGCTCATAAGGAAACATGCCCAAGTGTGCTCTTGTGTTGGACTAGATAGTGTGGTTAGAAAGCTTCTAATGCAGCATCACAGGCATGACCTTATCCTCCATAACACATGCTCTGGTTTGTAATTGCTTACTGTTAAATCTCAGCATTCATTGGTGCACATCCTTCAACCATCAAGAGGTATTACTTTTTATACATGAAGAATTAGTGCTGCCCTTATTGTTCCAGATAATGCATGCTGTTTTGACTGTGTGAAGGTGATAACAGTGTCTCTTTGGAAAATCATGTGTCACTAAAGAAATACCCAGAAAAGCCTGCACATCATTCTTTAACACATTCTAAATTATTCTTTTGTATTTGCCTTTCAATCCAGATATTGGTCTATTGTCATAAATGAATACTTAGCTGAAGTATAAATTTATATCACTAAAACAGGCACCAGCATTCTCTTGAACCTGGCATTAAATTGGGGTCTAATGACACTTTAGCTAGACAGACTGATTAAAAGAAGAAATAAATTTCCATTAAAAAAACCCCCTATAATTCTGAGTAAAACAATTTCAGCCAGTTAAGAGGGATAATACGATATTTTCCTTTTTCCACAGTTTTATTTTGTTATTTATGTATTTATTGCATTTGTATGCATGCCCTATAGCCCATGGGCTGTCTGGGCAGCTCACAAGAAACACCAACAGCATAACATAAATATAATAAATAAAATAATGCCAGCCAAAACCCACATAAAATCCAACTAATATAAAGTGCAAAAACAAGCCTATCAGGGCTGTTATTCTGCCATTTGGTCAGCAGGAGAAGCCCTGAAGTTGCTTAGATTCTGACAGTACCCACCCCCAGAAAAGAAAAGCGGGAGTCTAGGTCAGAGATTGCTGAGGTGGGTTCTATGAAATGCCATAGCTTAGCAGGACAGTGTATATTCTCCACCGGTTCCCACAAGCATTCTTCTGGGCTGTATCCTTACCAATCTACCAGATAGTGAAACTTGCCACACACTCACTTAGAGTCTAGGACCTTGGCCATGTATTCCTCCTGACCTTGAACTTGAATTGGGGGGAAGTGGTAGAACCTTGCCGTTTGGGAAGTGGTTCTCCGTTTAACTGAGTTTTAAATGAGAAACATGGAATACAGGGTGTATTTTGAAGTGATTTGGCAGAGCTAGTTTGTAGGTGACTGGGCTGATTAACTAGATGTTTTGAAAAGATCCTTGAAACTTGCCATCCAGTTTAAAAGATAGCTGTTGTCAGCGATAATGCTCCATGGACAACCAGACCTTGTATCCCACCTGTAGTTGGAATCCTTCTTGCCACTTGTGGTCTGTTTGTTCTTTCTATGCTGCCTTAGTGCATTCTAAGTGGTAAAGGAGTTCAGCCAGGATCAGTTGGTCATTGACGGATGGGACAAGGGAAGTAGCTAGTATGTGGGGGTGATCTTGCAAGTGGTGTACATAACTAGTGAAAAAGGAACTATTTCCCGTGGAAGGATGCTCAGCATTATTGTCAGCAAACTCCACCAGGGAGAGGAGTTCCACCAAGTTATTCTGACAATAACTCAAAAAGCAGCTCAGCTACTGTTCTAGGATCTGGTTCACCCACTCCGTCTGGCTATCAGTTGTGGACAGAATGCTGAGGACAGCCTGTGTTCAACCCCAAAAGATCCAAGAAGATCACCCAGAAACGGGAATGGAATTGTGTGCCACAACACAAAATTATCGCATCAGGAAGACCATGTAGGCAGAACACATGTTTCAGGAAGAGATGAGTACTCTGCTGTGCACTGGGTAACTTCTTGATAGGCATGAAATGTGTCATCTTAGTCAAGGTATCTACTACAATGAAGATGGCTGTGTGTCCCTGGGAAGGAGGTAGAGCCACAACAAAGTCCATGGAGATAACCAACTAAGGTCATGCAGGCATGTGCAGAGATTGCAAGAGGCCTAAGGATTGCTGATATAAGCCTTGGCTTGGACACAGGCATCACAAGACTGAATGTATTTATGTATATCTGGCCACCAGGTTGGCCACCAAATGGCTTAGGCTACCAAATAAAGGGTCTTGGCAACCCACCAATGCCCTGCAGTACAGGCATCATGGCATTGCTGCAGAACTTGTAGTCAGAGAACGCTTTCTGAAATGCAGAGAAGTCCTTTGAAATTAAGGCAGCCATCATGGATATTAAAGTCCAGGTGTCTGGGGGCTGCCATGGAGCCAACTTCTGATTACTTGGCCTGTGCATAGTTATCTGTGGACTGGGCTTGGCAAACTTGGAGCAAGAAATTTTGATCCACTGTATCAAGGAGAAAGTTGTTATGGTTTAACAGAGAAGCCAGGGCAGACTCTTCAGGTTCATCTTTGCAGGGTAGCCCATCCTCCTTCCTGTTTTTAGTACCAGGCCAGTGCATCATCTGAAAGTTGAACCTTGAGAAGAAGAGAGCCCAGGCTTCATGCAGTTTTCAGGCACTTCATAGATTGGAAGTACTTCAGGTTTAAGCTGTCCATGAGTATCTGCATAGAATGGACTACACCCTCTAGGAGATGCTGCCACTTTTTGAAAGCCACTTTGACAGCCAACAACTCCTTGTTCCAGATGCCATACTTGCATTCAGTGAGTGTTAATTGCTAGGATTAATAAGCACATGGATGAAGGAGATGTGTAAGCCCTGGCAATGCAAAAGTATGGCACCAATCACTTGGCTCGAGGCATCAGTCTCGACTACAAAGGGTTGGGGTGAACCAGGTTTGGGGCTGAAGTGAATGCCCCCTTCAGTTCAACAAAGATCTCTTGAGCTGTGGAGGTTCATGAAAATTTGGTTCCTTTCCTAAGTAAGATTGTGAAAGGAGTAACGAAGTGGGAAAAGCCTGGAATGAACCTCTTATAGAAGCTGGTGAACCCCAAACAGTACTGTACACCCTTGACATCCTTTGGGGGGGGTTCCCAATCTATGATGGTCTGGATCTTTTGAAGGTCCATGCAGAGGTTTGCTGATAACATGATTTACCCAAAGAACTTCATCATGTCTTGATGAAAAACACACTTCTCTAATTTAGCATACAAGTGATGCCCCTGAAGGTGTAGGAGAACTGCCCTGGCCTCCTGGAAATGATCTTCCAAATTCTCAGAAAAGATCAAGATATCGTCAAGATACACCACTAGGAAGCAGTCCAATGTGTCCCAGAGTAAATCATGCACAAAATGTTGAAAGCTGGCAGAGACATTGCGTAGGCCAAATGGCATTACCAAATATTCAAAATGTCCAGAGTGGCTGTGAAATGCAGTCTTCTATTTGCCACCTTCCTGGATCCAAACTAGATAATATGTCCATCATAAATCTTGTTTGGTAGAGATCTGAGCTCCCTGGATCTGGTCAAATAGTTCTGGGATGAGCAGAAAGCGGTATCGGTTCTTCATGGTTAAATGGTTCAACCTGTGATAATCTGTGCAAGGATGCAAGTCCCCATCTTTCTTTTTGATGAAGATGATGGGAGCCCCAGCAAGAGACATGGATGAATAGATGAAACCCTGAGCTAAATTATTGTACAAGTATTCACAGAGAGCCTGTAACTCTGGGTAGAAAGGGCATAATGAATCTCTGATCCTGGCAGCAGATCCACTGGACAGTTGTAAGGACAGTGAGGAGGTAAAGTTTCAGCATACTTCTTTTCAAAAATGCCCACCAGGTCCTTGTAAGGGTCTGGTAGCTGGTCACCTTTGGATGAAGGTGAATTCACCTTCAGATGAGGTGGTTGTAGGGAGTGAATGGGGTGCTTCTGAACTGGTGACAGATCCAAAACTGGCCTTTAAAGCTGCTGTCACAGGGTCTTGAAAACATACCTCCAAGCACTGTAGGGAACTAAGCTGTAGTGTCTGTTTACTCCAAGAGATAGTTGGATCATGCTGTGTCAACCATGAAATTCCCATAAACACTAGGAAGTGAGGGGTTTTTATCAAATCAAAAAAGGTCCATTCTTGGCGGTTTGGGGCCACAAGCATATCCAAGAGTGTTTTCATGTGTAACTGGCCCTGAAGTGAGGAGTGAACCATCTAGCCCCTCAACTGGAACTAGGGCCTGCTTGGGTCAGTAGAAAATCTAAAATTTCTTGGCAAAACCAATGTCCATAAAGTTGGATGAAGCTCCAGGGTTAATGATAACCTGTATTTCCCCCCCTTGTGGTAGCACTTGCTAGACTGGTATCACAAAACGAGGGTTGACCTGGTGGGGTTCCCTCTAACACCTCCAATAGTAAATTGTTTGGTGATGACAGGTGAAACATAATGTCCCTTCTCTCTGCAGTAGAGTCAGTACATTATTCTGGCAGTGTTGCTTCTCCATCTCAGATAAGCATTGGTGAGAGCAGTCCACCTGCATGGACTCTGGCTATGGAGTAGAGACAGGGTTCAGTGTCCTCAAGTTTGGGCCTCTTCTACCCAATAGGCTTAGTATTCTCTGTCCCCTTCCAACAACCAGGAATCAATATTAATATACACTGTGATGAATTTTAGTGGAATACCCAGACCATTTCATCTTTAATGCTGGGGTTTAAACCAGCATGGAAATGGAAACACTGGGCAGCTTCATTCCAATGAGTATCCATGGCCAAACAGCAGAATTGTGCTGCATAGTCTGCATGGAACAGCGCCCTTGCTTTAAAGCCTGTAGTGCTAGTTCTGTGGTCTGTTCTCAATTGGCATGCCCAAACATCTCTACTAGGACCTGAATGAAATTATTCAAGTTTCAGCCTCTAGGAGTGGTGATACCTAGACTAGGGCAGGGCCTGAGAAGAGGATTACCATCAAGGCCGCTTGACTGCATTCTGTGGAGTAGGCCTCAGGGCATATTTGAAAAGTAGCCAATAGTGTTTAATACATCTCCAAAAGTCATTGTAGTCTCCAGAAAAGCAGCTGGAGTATGGCTAGACAAAGGTGAGGCATTGCTCAGGGCAACCAATTTATTCTGCAAGGCTGCCACCTGTGCTTGCAAAGCCTGAATCATATGACTCACTTCATGGAGTTCATGGTGGCCTAGGTCAGTGTGCAGAGTGGCCTTAGCAAACTGTAATGATCCAGGGTGTGGGCAGCCAGAATCCAATTGCCAGTCCAAGTCACAAGTCCAAATTGCAGAGTCAATCAGGTCAAAGTCAAGCCAGGAGTCTGTTGTAGACAGACTTGGGCACTAACTTGTACAGATCAGGCCATAGAACCAGGAATATCTGTGGCACAGGCTCAGTCAGGTACAAGATGGCCAGTAGCAGAACTCACTGAACCTGAGTAACCATGGACCATCCAAAATCAAGACCTTAGATACCCATGCTTGTAATGGCAGCAGCTTCTGTCCCAACCCAGCCCCAGCAATGGAATTACAGTTTAATCCCAATTCAGCCCCACCAACACCCTTATTCCCAAGATCATCCTGTCGAGTCTATACACACAAAAAGTAATGTGATAAGGAAAAATAGAGCAACCACCTTCAGGCCAGAGGTCTTCCCCTATAAGAATCAGCAATGGAACCAAACCTGGGAGTGATACCTGGTAGAGTGTCTATCAGAGCTCTGTTGGCAGAATGTTCTTGTCCAAAGTTGTCTTGTCCCTGAGAACTGTCCAAGTTCCTGAAGCATTTTCTCTTTCCTCTGGCTTAGTTCTCGACCTGGTAAGATGCTACTGCCTATTGATCTCTTGCTCATAGTACCTTTCAGCTTTCTGCTCAGCTTTCTGCTCAGCTTTCTTTATCTGTACTGTACTGTGGGCTTATCCCTCTATGACGGAATAATGCAAACATAAAATGCAATACATGACTGGAAGGCAGGATAGGCAGACAGGATAGTGCAATTTGAATTCCTCTGTTGCAGGTGTATGCAAAACATCATGTTTCAGACAACTCAGGTATTCTGTGTGCATGTACCACTGCTCTTTAAAACCCTAGAATTACAACCTCCTTGATGGTATTGAATGTTAAGTGCTGTGAGATGTGCCCTTCTTATATGATATTCCTGGATGTACAATTTAGATACATGCTATTTGACTGTAATCAAATCAAAGGGTGATCCCTGAAAACATGTCCTTCAGGTAAGAAGAATAAATCCAGTAACTGAAAAATAAAATATAAATAAAACATAGTGACTAATATAATTAAGAAAAACAATTCATTGTAGCCAAGCCTAGATCAAACCTTTGATGGAAACTGGCATGCTTCTTCTGGCAAAAATGAAGGTTTTACATTTGGCAAACCCTGAGACTTTCTCAGCTGTTACAGGCTATTATTACTATAATCATGTGGCTCTTACAGGCACATTGACATTCTTAATAAAGGGAGGAATTAAATAATGGGTTCCTTATTTTTTGGAAGTGGAGACAACATCTTCTCTTTTTCTATTATTTAGCTCCAAATGTGGCTCCTTCAGAAGTTGGAGGAGGGGGTGGCAGCAACCGAGAACTAACAATAACATGGATGGTAGGTATCATAATAAAGTTACACTTAGTATCTTTTCTATTATAAAGGAACTGATCCTGCTGACATGGAACCAAAACTTCTTGGCTGGTTATGTATGTTAACAACAACAGTGAAGGCTACTACATAACTGTAATACCAAGTTTTTGTTACTAATGTATGACCTTGGCTTTGAAAACATATTTTGCAAAATTCATTTAATCATTTGTGGAAACCCATCTTATTAGTGAAAAACTCATAAAATGGATTAAGATTAAAGAAAGTGTCAACATTTGGAATTACCTTGTTCAGTATATTAACCTGTCAAACTCATCATGCTGCACTGTAATATGAAGAGAGAACCACTCTCCTAGCAATTTCTGCTCTGCTTAAGGAACAGCTTCTTCAATGTTGTCCTGAATGTGTGGGGAGCTAAACTGGGAAGTGTGTAGGGGCTGCAGAAGCTGCCCCATCTCAGATGTCCCCGTGTATGTCAGCACCATTCCCTTAGATCCCAAAATACCATGTTGACCAGAAAGCCCAACAGAATTGGCAAGCAGATTCTCGACTGTATAGACAGTTCAGCTCATGTCAAGCAATCATGAGCAGGACTACCCACTGACTCAGCTGTTCAGAATTGGACAGCTGAGAAGTGGTCGGGCTAGCGATGCATCCCCAGTATGGAGCTTTGCAGGGTGGAGATAGTCTGTCTTCCAGTAGCTTCCAGTAGCTACTTTAAGCCTTCACACATTGCATGAAGAAGACTGTGGGTAGATTATTCTACACAAGCATGTTCCTATTTTTATTTACCCAACATATACAATTACATAGAAAAAATACAAAACAAAATAAAGACTAGCATAAACATAACAGAAATATGAAATTATTCTTAAGATTGTCACTTATTAAATAGAAAGTGAATTTCTTTGGAAATACTCAAAAAAGTTTTAAGAGATTATTTACTCAGCTCTGTTATGCAAGGGTTTCCAAATGCTGGCACATCCTTTCCCTGATGATGTGACCTATACAATTTGAAAGGCTAAACTCTGAAAAAGAAGACGAATGTGAGAGAAATGCTGGTTTGCTTCAGATGAGTTGTCCATCTTGTCTCCAGGGCAGATTCAAGCATTTTTTTAAGAGAATGCCTGTTCATAGTCATTTCAACTATCCCAATCATCTGCTGTTTAAAGTAATAACCCTGTGTTATTTATGGTCCAACATTGGAAGGCTTTAAGCCACACACAGAGTACTAAGTCACATCCAAATGATGCTTTTATCATATTGACTCCCTGCATCTTTCATGGAATTTTATGGAGGTGTGGACAGTGTGTCTCACATTAGCCCTGCATACTGCCTTTGAATGGTTAATGCTCTTTGAAAGTACACTCCGTGTTAAGGGAAATAAGTTATTCTGTCTGTACCATGCTCCATTCTCATCTTTCTCTTGTCTAAAGTGACTATTGCTTCAATAGCCTCTTGTGGACATGCTGTATTTTGTCCAAAAAAAGTAGTTGGAAAACAACCAGTTTTTGCAGCCAAAAAATGAAATCTATGGAAAATTCATTATTATCAGTACAAGTGGTGCTAAATGTGGTTGACACAGCCAGCACGTGTTTTTGTTGCAATTTCTTAGCTATTTCTCAACAAAGATCTGGATAACTTGTCAGAAAAGCTCTGGGAAAAGGTTATTTGTATAGCTGTGTGAAGCAAAGCCACTTAATAAAAAAATGTCAAAAAATGGCCACTTACTCAACACCTGAAACAATAATTCTGGAAAAATAGTTTTGATCAACTTGGCCATGCCCTCCACACTGTAAGATTCTACATGTCAACCAATACAGCTACTGTTTTGAACCAGAAAGCCATGAAGGCTAGCTTACTCTTCACAGTCCTAACTGACCAACCATTCTATTTATAAATGATGTGGAAACAACCTGAAGTACCAGAATCCCCTGCCTGTCTGACAAGAAGCTCTGGTTCTAAGTACCTATAAAATCCATCAATCATCTATAGATTCTCTGGATAATCCACAACCCTTGCGCTGATTCCTGCATATGCTATAACTAGTTATGCAACAATGCATAGGTAGATGCCTTTATCCAAACTGTCAGAATATGTTGGGTGTGGAACCACAGATTAAATGGAGGCAGAGTAGCATAAATGCTGTAGCCAGGCAAATGGCCCTTGGTGTATAGGGAGTCAGTGTACTATTCACATAAACAGTAGTGAAAGCATCCTTCCAAAGGTGTGTGCATTTAATAACTGATCAAAGCACAGATGAGGCGCACCATAATTTAGGAACATGGGCACAAGGTGAGATCTTTAAAAATGTCACCTGTTGAGTAGCTCTCTGTGCTGCACTGGTCCCTAAAAGTGCCCCAAAACCCAAATTCCAGAGGTGTTCAATTGAACTTGCATTATACTTCCAGGAAGCTCACATATCCAAATAGCTGTAAGAATTGTTGCCATACTGACCAGCCAATGCACTACCCTAAAACTGCAGTTCAGTGTCAGTCAGATGTAAACTGAACAGGAACAGAAGTGACTAATAGGCCATGCTGCCTCCTGCAGAAACAGAAACCCAACTGAACCACACATAAGACTAGTGCCAGGTGAGAGAGACATACCACCCCCTGCCAAGGAAAAGGAGTTTCCTTGTTTCAGATATGTATTTATCAGTAAGGAGGCTAACACCTAACAGAAGAAACAGAGCCCAGCAGGCCAGTGCTCTCCAGCCAGCTTGTGTTCCCTGTTAGCCCCAAGTAAAGTGCAGCAAAATCCCAAGGGGTGCTGCCACCTGTGCATGCAGAACCCCTTCCAATCCCTGCATGCCTAGAAGCAAGGAATGTCATGGGAGAGATTGGGGGGAAGTGTTGGAAACACTGTTGCGGCTGCCCGTGAAGGACAAATCAGCAAGAAAGGCTCTACAGAGTGCAAGAGGGAAACTCGTCAAGGCAGTGGACCAATCTACTGCTTGTTTTTGTAGGACCTGATCTCTCTGCACAACCAGAAAATCTAAAGAGGTGAGGATGGGCTGTGCACGAGCCGCACGCATTGCCTAATATGGCCTGCTTGTTTGATCTTAGCCTCTCCACCGCAATATTGTCTCATGCCCAGATAAGCTAGAGAAAGATGCTACTCAGACATAAATAAAAGTTCATGTAAACATTCTGTAAATTTGCTTTTTATATTTTTGATCAATGTGTGCAATACATTTAAACATACTTTGGGTTGGATCCAGAAATCACATTCCACAAATAAAAGAACTCTATTCATTCTGAGGATGAATTTAATTCTCTTAAAAGCTC
Organism: Varanus komodoensis; assembly: GCF_004798865.1. NCBI lineage: Eukaryota > Metazoa > Chordata > Lepidosauria > Squamata > Varanidae > Varanus > Varanus komodoensis. The sequence goes on along the minus strand of NW_025335408.1, from coordinate 5,623,652 downwards.
CTGCTGGACAAAAATAAGGAGATTATTTTGCCAGCTTCTTCCCTTCCCTTTGTGTCCTTGAAAAGCTGCTGCAGAGAGATGATTGGGGAACCTATCCATGGGTTTTTAACAGAGAATTCAGAATCAGTGAAAATCTCACTGCTCTTGAGAATCTTTGACTTCCAAGAGCTAGAAAAAAATCTGACATATCTTAGGCTGCAGGAAAAGAGCCCTATTCTTTGTTGTGTAGGGACTGCAAAGAGTTGGATAATTTCCAATTATGACTGTATTTTTAAAACCATAACCAGTGGATAGTAACTAATGTGAGGTCAGAAAGAACCATGTCTTGTTGGGCCCAAACATGTCTATATGCCACTTATGTTTTCAGCTTAGAGGAAGCTTTCCCATCTCTCCCTCTTCCCATGAACACAATTGGGTGGTTAGGATTTAATATATTTCCTTATAAGTAATTCCCAACATATCCTTAAACGTGTATGTTGAGGATGTGAAAGTATTTTATGTTCACTGTCAGCCTGGTTCAGTGTAAATAAATTGGTTGATTTTTTCTAATGCACAAAGTTTGCATTTGAGATTCCAATAATTATTCCATGAGAACAGGATGTAATGCAGGCTGGCACACCTACAGGATTTACTGTATTTCACTAAGCCCCTAAGGGTGAGACTTTCAGGAACTTAAACTACTTCCATATCTTGTTTTGAAAATAGAATGATGGGGATATGAAGTTCCTTCCACTGTACGATTTCTTACCATTTTTCTTAATGCAGAAAGCATTTTGTGTGTCCTCAGAGAACTAGACTGACATTGGAACTGATAGGTGGCATTATTTTCATTTTTAAAACTGTCTCTTTTATGTACCACCCGATTTAAAACAAGAACAGCAACAGATACAGGCTTTGATTTTTCTGCTCTCTGAAATGTTTCTGTAGCAGTCATGCATGTTTTTGCCTCTCTCTAAAAGGACTTTAGAAGAATAAGTAGACAAAGCAGAGTTGTAGAAATGCCAGAAAACTTTTTTTTTTTGTAAAAGTGACCCTAACTGACTAGCATATTGATATATTTAAGGCTAATATTCCTGGCTGCAATTGCTAATATTCTGTTTGCATTTTATGTCATGCAGCCTCACTTACAGAGCAATCCTAATGGCTACTGGAAAGCATCTAGGTGGCCAGAGGCTTGCTCAGAGCCTCAGCTGCAAGGTTGGAAAATTTCTCTGAGCTCGTAGCTGAGGATCACAACTCTGATTCCCTTCCTCCTCATCACAGCTGCCCTGGCAGGAGCTGCCCCTGCTTCATCTCTGAGATTGCCAGGTCTGGGGGCTGGTGAATGTGGTAAGGAAGGAGGGAGACAGCCACTGCCAGGATACAATGCATCCTAGCTATGCCACGATCTCCTGTCTGCCTGTCCTGGGGCACCACATTTACCTGAAATAGGCTAAGTGCTTTTCAGAGCATGAAGAGCACAAAAGAGACCTTTGTCCTGCACAAGATGACTGCAAACCTCCCAGTTTAGAGGGTTCTGAGCATCCTATCTGGATTGCACCCTCAGTGCTATTCTTTCCATTTAGCTGGGGAGGAAGGAAAGTAGCCTTGGGATTATGATCTGCAAATAACAAATCACCACATTGTTCTCAGTTCCTCACCTAGAGCTCAGCTGTACAAATGCTTTTAGGATTTTTTTTAACCTTTTAATGCATCCTGCATTTTTGTTGTCTTTCAAGTCACAACCCCACAGTCCAGTCCAGTCATTTGTGTTCTTTAATGGTAATTCCAATGGTAATTCCAAACATAGGTATTTGCATTGTTACATGAAAAGTATAGAAGACATTTTCAGTACTTAGTGTAGCAATCTCTCCAAATGAATGGCAGAACCATTTATGCAAGCTAAATTCCTGGTACAAGGTGTTCCTGCCCACATACTGCAGTACCTTGCATGTGCTTTTGCAGCTATGTACACATAAAGATCTCTTTCTATGCAAAATCGGTTTCCATGCACAGATTGCATCTTAAGCAGGCAGCATTATCATTTCATTACATTTTTACCCTGTCATTCTTCCTTTTACAAGGAACCAAGTCAGCCCACATGTTCCTCCTATTCTTCCTCTCCATTTTATTCTCACAATACAACCCTGTGCAGTAGTTTAGGTTAAGAGTCTGTGACTGTCCCAAAGTCACCCAGTCAGCTTCCTGGTTGAATTCTTCTGTTCCAGTGCAGCACTCTTAGCCATTACACCACACCGCAACATGTGAAGCAAGCAGAAGAAGGTATTGTTGAAAGAGTTTTATGAAGGTTATTTCATTGGTTGACCTTGATGTTAAAAACTCCCATCTCTTTCTCATATGCTATGAAACGTTCCTACAGAGTAAGAAAGAAAAATATGTCCCTTTTTTCCCTCCTGATACTTTCCAGCTTCCCATAAACTCTGACTTACAAGCCTCTTGTCCTGGGCTGCCTCGAGTCCCATTCCTGCTAGGGAATGGGGGACGCACATCAAAGTTTTATTACTCATGTCCACTTGCATAAAACCAAAACATAGTTTTCATATCTTTTGTCTTGTAGCCTTTGTCAAGAGAGTACCACTTTGGAAATAATTTTGGATATGTAGTGGCTTTCAAGTCCTACGATGACAACAATTGGAAGCGAGTTACGGTTCCTCAACCTGAAGCTGGTCGCTATGTTCATAAGGATGAATCAATGCCCCCTTCATCAAGGTACCAAGTAAAAGTACGTGCATTCAATAACAAAGGAGAAGGACCATTTAGCCTCACTGCCATCATCTATTCAGCACAAGATGGTAAGTAGAAGTCAAGAGTATTTTCTAATAGACTGACTGCCACCTTCTAGTAAAAGACTGCACATGTAAGTGGTCTACTTGTGTGAGCAATGTAACAAGTCACCCAGGAGCAATCATAAGATCCTGGCTCAATGTCCATTCATAAAACATTGCAAGTTCAAGCAGACTAGTCACCTTAACACATCTACTGCTGGCATTGATTCAGACTGAATTCAGGAGCAAAACTATTTAGCCTTAAACAGAAAAATGGCCTATGACTCTCTGGGAGGTGCCATAGTTCGCACTGAGCCTTAAGAATGGAGATCTTAACAGGAGTTCTTCCTGTCACTTTGACAAACCTGTCAGACAATGGATAATAATTCACATGTGTGGCAGTTGGTAGAAATGTCATGGCTAATAGCCATTTATATCTTTATCCTGAAGGAATATGTTTAATGTCACTTGAAAGCTGTCTATAAAGTGATGGCCATTACTAGATCTTATGGTAGTGAATTCCATAGTTTAACTATTTGGTATGTGCCAACACTGCATGATCTGAAGTATGCTGTCAATCAGGAATGTGTGATGAAACAGTTTGAGGAGGGGAATTCATTGGATTCCCTGGGTTCAGCTCCCTGGACCATGGTCCACTTTGACACATCCGTGAGTCCGAGTTCCTGGTGAGCACACCCAGAGTCCACATAGCACACACCAGGAATTTAGCCCTGTGCTAATGCTGAGCAAACACCATCCTTCTTCCACGCCACACTCAGCAGCTTTTGTTGGTGCAGCTGAACATGACGAAGGAGGTTGACATTTGTGCAAGCCACATTCTTCCAGTCTTCATGGATTTCCTCGTGGATTGCTTTCCAAGGTTTGCTTTGCTGAGCATGACAAGACATCCACAAATGCAAGGGACAGACTTTTCAGAGCTCTGAAGCACAAAATACTCCTGTGGTGACAATCTTGTAGGAATAATCCCTGTGACTGGGGATGCCTAAAGTGCCTGATTCTGCCTAATCTTGGAAGCTAAGCAGGGTTGAAATCTGGGTGGGTGACTTGAGTCCTGCACTGAGCAGGAGGTTGGACCTGATTGCCTGCTAGGCCTCTTCCAAGTGTATGATTACATTACTGTATGATTTTTCATGGTAGCATGAAAAGAAGCTGCAGCATGAAAGGACCTCAGGCTCAAGCAATTCTATTTGTAATAGAAGTTTACAGTTTTTAACTCAACAGTGTTGCATTATTAACATCCGAGAAAGGATCTACCACTGCCCTAGAAATGAAGTGAATTGTGCAAAAACATCATTGGAAAGGTTAGAGCAATGCTATCCACAACTGCAGCTTATAGTACTAGGTATCTTTTTATTTTTAAACAGATTTTTATCATTATATCCTGTGAATATACCATATATATTGGTGTATAAGATGACTCTTGAAACCAAAAATAGCAAAGCAAAAATTGGGGTTTGTCTTATACACAGGGTGATATATATTTTTTTTTGGTCATATTATAGTCATTAATTTTAAAAATCCAGATAGATAATAAAGACAATTGTATTTACAAGCTCATTTTATTAATAATCACAAAAAAATCTTACTGGTATATATTGATACCAAAGTGACCAAAGTACAGGATACCAAAGTACAGGATAATTTACTTAGTCTTTCGAACTGAGATCATTGATTACATTTTCAGCTTCATTTTGTAGGTTATTTTCTGCCAATGCAGTTTTTGTAGCATCCATTGTGTGACTATGAAACATATCCCATACTAGTAAACTAGTATTTTTCTGAAGCATACTTCCTGGTTGTTTGTTTCACACATCCTGTCACGAGAGTCTAGAAGCTTCCAGCTTACAAATATCTATTGAAGCCAGTTGACAGTTCTGGAATATATGGGAGTTATTGCTCAAGGGTTGTCCTACTCACCTAACATATGACAAATATGAAAAACAGCCCAAAATATTATACACAAGTTGTCTTATATGCTGATTCATATCATACATAGAAATTTGTGGTAGCTGAGGTGAACCTGAGCCCAAAATATTATTATTTCTTGTGTGAAAGGGCTACCAAAGCAAAACTAATCTGCCCTAAAAGCTTCAATCAGGCCACCATGTGCTAATTATAATTGCTAAATGAAAACTCATTTTCTTTAATTTTGTAATAAGGACATACCTTGCCATTTGTAGATAAATTGCATTTATAAATTTGAAGTGTTGGCAGTTACTGAAAGCTATTAAAAAAACAGTGTTCCATACAGGATGATTTGGTTCTCTTTGATACTGTTCTTCAAAGATATAACTGTTTAGTCTTGAACACTGATGGTTTTGATACATAGTTGAGTGCATGCCCAGTTAGAAGATTAAGTATACAAAAGGTTTCCTGAGCTTGTCTGTTGTAACTTGTTACTAAACATTTTCAGAAAAGCATTGATCTTTGCCTGACAAATAGAATATTTTCTAGGAACTGGACTGCCTTAGGTACCTTATGCTCACAAACTTAACTTTTACTTAAGCTTAAGTAAAGCACAAGGCATCTTACATAAATCTAAAATAAATACCTTTATTTATTACATTTGTAGTGAAGCATTGAGCAGCTAGAGCCATACTTGCAAAACTATCTATTCTGTATGCACAGCATTACAACAGAGAACACTTTCTATGTTTGTGGACAGGCATATCCAACAAGAATCATAGCTTGGATGTTCAGATGTATACACTCATGTGCTAAAAAAGAAAGTATGTATTTAACACTGAATTGATATTTAATTAATATATATTGCACAGGAGCCTGTCTTTTGTTGTTGCTTTACACCAAAAGCCCCATGGCACCTTGGATTTTTAAAACTGTATTAATGAAAAACTTCTGTAAAAGTTACATTGCAGGTTTATGTATCCTGCAAGCCTTTTATATACTTCTCTGCTTTGTAAAATTTCATGAATTGGACACAATGGAGTCATTGCATCAGCAACAAAAAAGAAGCCACTGGTGGAACAAATTTTCTGTCCAGTATCTGCAGTCCTGACTTATCTCTCTGGTCCAGATGGTTGGTGGACCCTCCTGAGAAAGGATGTGTTTAAAGGGATGCAGGAGGTTTGGGTGGGTGGGGAGCACCATTTATATGAAGTTAGCTCCAACTCCGTCACCTTAAATCATTCCTGTTAAATCACTTAAATCTTTAATCACTCCTGTTGAATCGCTGTAATGAAGAAAATTATAACTAAAAAGTGACAGAACCAACATAACCTATGAAGCCGTTCGTGTAATCAAGGGTGGAGAACTCTTCCAGCCCAAGGATGAACAGCATTTCAGAAAACCCCTAGATGGTGAGGCAGGATTGAAGGCAAAAGAAATGGAGAACAAAAATCAGCATGCTTTAGCTTAAACATTTTCCTGCCAGAAACTAAGCCTTCATTGCTGCTCCTGTTCACGTTGCAACTTGCTACCAAGTTGCCTCCACCTTCTGGCAGCTCTGAATGAAGGCCCTCCAAAACGTCCTGACCTTGAGAGCCCTACTCAGCTGTTGTACACTCAAGGTTGCAACTTCCTTTATGGAATCAATCCAGTTCATATTTGCTCTTCCTTTTCCTCTGCCTTCAATTTCAATTAAGCCATAGAAGTGTCATTTCAACATTTTAGAGCAGAAAAACAAACAGTTCAAAAGCCAGGTAACTACCAATTCAGAGGTTCTAGAGAGAGGTGTAGCCAGAGGAAGCCTGTGGCCTTTGAGGAGCGCCAGATTTGGTCTCCAAGCCTGAGGTTCTGCCCGCTTGGTATAAAGGCTGTATTGATCCTTTTGTTGGAGCCCTGTTGTTCATTTATGTTCCGTATCCCTGGTGTGTATCTAGTAGCAATGCACACATGACCAGGACATTTCAGCTACGTTAATAATCCTAGATCAGTACTCCATAAGAACTTTTAGGAGATACCATGCTAAAGTACAGCAAATTCACAAATCTCTAAGGAGATACTGTTTTTAATTACAGCTCCTGAATTCAGTTTTAGTAACAATTCTTAATACATTGCAGCTTGTGAAAAGAACTGTATTAATGGCAATTCCACCCATAATCTTTTTAAATCAGTAAGCATCTTGTGCTACAAATGTAAAAACAAATTAAATAATTGCACATTAATGAATTACTTGTATCATGCCTCAGTCAGAATATTCAAAGTGACTTATATTACTCATATTCATTCTTCCAGCTCCTACTGAAAGACCTAAAACTGTGAATGTCAAAGTCCGATCATCCACAGAAGCCTCTGTTTCTTGGCAGCATATTTTAAATCCAGCTGTTACTGGGTATGAGGTGAGTGTAAAAAAATTGCACTGTCATTTATTAACATATACCCAACAAATAGTGCCACCTGTGCATCATTATTTGAAACCCAGTGCATGATTAAGTAATGCGCCATTATTTGAAATCTGTTTCGTCTTGCCCTGCATAGCTACATTTCTTTGTGTTTACAGATCCGTTACTGGCGTACTCATGAAGCAGAACTAACTGCAAACAGAGTACAAGTAGGTAGTGATAAATTTTCTGTAAGGCTGGAAAACCTGAAGCCTGACACACAATACTATGTAGATGTGGCAGCTTTCAACACAGCAGGCATTGGACCTCCCAGTTCTCGTTTGGTTTTCATTACAGAAAAAGCACGTAAGTAAAATAGTTTATTTGCTGATGGCCTGGTTCATTATATCCAATGTTGATCTACTGTAGTTCATTTGAGTGGGTCTGCGCAAAGTAGGACTTATCTGTGCTCCATAAATTATTAGTTTTATCATATACTCTTATTTATTATGTGGACATAATTGAATAATTCTTTAAGAGTTCTTTAAAGAAGGAAATATACCCTTCTAATAATTTGTTTTTCCCTCCCCACAAACAAATATCAAATATATATCACTTTCTTTAATTGATATCAAGACTGAATACATTGATTTATGTTATGAAATAATAAAAGAGACATTAACACTTCCAAAAAAAGAAGAAAGGACAATAAATAACTTTAAAAAGAACTGTGTTTATGTGCAAGGGAGATAAGGGGTGGGGGGTAGGCTTGGGAAGAGGCAGGAAGGGGCAGAGCGTGGCGTGTGCCAGAGCTGCACAGTAATAAGGACCTGACTGTTCCAGTTGGATTGAAGGGTATATGATCTTTTTCAGCTCCAAGGCAGCGGCCAAGAATTATCAGTTCTGTAAGGTCCGGCTCAAAGTACATCATCACATGGGACCATGTCAGGTCACAGTCCAATGAATCCACTGTCAAAGGATATAAAGTAAGATCTATACTAAAATTCATTGGCATTATTTTGTAATTTGGTTAATACAATGCCTTGTGGCATTTCCATTAGTGAATCAAGTAATGAATCACTTAAAAGCAGGTTGCGAATGGACCTCTTGTGAGGAAGAACCACCCAGAGTGTATACAGCTACTATCAGTCATGAATTCTTTAATTAACCCTGTGAAACTGCCTTTGAGATTCACTGCTACTGATACTATCAGTTAAATTCTACACTTTTTTATCTGAGCAGAGCAGGATAACAAAACAATTGTGTGGCACAGAGGTATACATCCCCAACCCATAGTTCTCCCTCCTCTCATTCAAGCTCATCAGAACTGTTATCTGTTATGCTGGGAGCTGATTCATACACTCACTACTAAAGCATGAGTGGAATCTTTGCTGACTTCTTTTCAGTGGCTAAGAGAAGAGACTGAAAACTTTGTTCTTCTGGAGGTCAGAGCACTTGATGATGGCTGGAGCTCTTTAGGACACTTTTTCTCCCTTTGCCAGGAGAAAGTGAACATTAGCAGCTTTGGTCCATGGAGCACAAAAAGAGGGATGATCTGTGGAGTTGGCAGGAGTAAGAGAATAGGCTTTGGTCCCTTCTTAGCATTGCAGTGCTTATGAATCAGTGGATATGCAGGTCAGGAGTGGAGAACTTGCTAAGTTCTGAAAATAGTTTCTATTCATTAAGCAATGACAAAAGCAGTGACAATGAGAAGAAAGCAAAGGACTGGTGTCCTGCTAGGGCAGTTCTAACAAAATGTCTGCCTGATGTGTTAGATTAGAGCTTCCAGCATACACCACTTTAAATAAGGGAAAGCTTAAATGCCGCTTTTCCTTTATGCTGAGGGTCATTTGCCAAACTACTCTTGCTGAGTTATAGAAAATGAATTCAACCATTTATTATTGGATTTATTTTTAAAATTCCCATGGAGAGAAAAATCATGCTGGCTTACAATAACATTCATAATTATTTCTCCTGGTCTTCATAATATGAATGTTGGAGTTGTTGGACTAGCTGTGCTTGGTATGTGTCAATTAGCAGCTGGGGGGAAGAGGGAGGAATTTTAGTTTTTGAAAATAATATAACTAGAAAAAAGTAAAACCAACCTCATTTAGCATCAAGTAATCTGAAAAATTCAGGCTTTAGCCACCTAGAGATAGACATGGTTAGACTTCAAGACACAGTTGGTTGAAACTGGAAATCTATTTGAATTACCATAGCATTCTCTTTAGAACAAAGCACTTAATCATGGTTTTGTTGATTTGTTTAACTTCATTCTTTAGTTGTTTCAATAAAGATTTTTTTTAGAATGAAATGGGTTGGAAGGAACTGGCTTTGTACATGTCTCTACTTATGGAAGGTACCTCCACCAATCTGGGAGGTGGGTCTCTCTTTCTGCACCATATCCTAGCCTACTCAGCAAGGTCCCCTAACCTGTAGCATCTTTGGGCAGACACATTGAAGGCTTGGGAGAAAAGGAACGAGGTAGTTGACTCCTGTCAGCCTGGCTGCACATGCCCAGGTCTGGATCCACCACAGTGTGATACTTGAATTATATGGTGGAATTATGCTACATTGCATATCTGAATTATAATCTTGTACCATCTTATATCTTGTCTCTAAAAGGTGCTCTATAGACCAGATGGCCAGTTTAATGGCACCCTGTTTAAGACTGGTAAACATTATATAGAAGTTCCTGCCCCTGTTAAGGGTCAGTATGTTGTTGAAGTTCGAGCACACAGCGAAGGGGGAGATGGAGAAGTAGCGCAAGTAAAAATTCCAGGTATGTAGACCTTAACATATATCTGAACATATATCTGAATTTGAAATATTAAAGTATATGTTCCTGTTTAGCAGAGTATATGCCATCTCCGTTCTAATAAAATTATTTCAGAACAAATGCTCTGTTGCTTCTGCCATAAGCAGGATTCAGCCATTCCTCAATAAACAAAACAGCCTGCATCAGAATCGTGTTCTTTGTTCTTTTTCTAATTTTCCATCAAATAGTAAGTCAAAAACAATTGTGATTCATTTGGATGACATTTTTTTTCTTTTAAATGGATCTGCCTTCAGCAAAGGCATTCAGCACAAAGTCTTACAATATAGTTGCTACAGTTGTTGTAAGAAACAGTACCCAGGGCTGAGTCAGCTCCATTTATGAGTGAGTTAACTATATGATGACTGCTCTGTTTTGGAGATCAGAAAAGTACCAAATGGACTGAACTTTGCCATGTATTTAATCAGACCCTTTAATACAGGGCAGGACAACTTGTGGTTCTCCAGATATTTTGGCCTAGATTGCCCATCATTCTGCAACCTTTAGGTATGCTGGCTGGGGCTAAAGGGAATTGGAGGCAGAAACCTCATGAAAGCCATGAGTCCTGTGGCACAAACCAGTCCCTTCTTGAGTTAGAAACTGTCCCTGAATGTCCTCTAATCAGCCAGTGAGTGACACTTGCAATTGATTCCCTTTCCTTTGCTCCAGCAATATTGGTCTATTTTAAATTCAAGTTCCTAGTGCTCAGATACCAACCACGTCATGGAGCATGTTGAACCAAGCAGTTAATTTGAGCCACGGATTTTCTCTGGAATTGTGTCCGAATGCCAGCCTTGGTCCTAACTTACATGATGTAATAATATAGAAGACGGTGGTTTTGAATACATGCAGAATTCATTTCCTTCACAACTGAGTTACATAATGCTACTGAATCCATGTAGTATTGGTAGGAAAGTGCCATAATGTTTATTAGGTAGATTCTAGCCTAGACACTTTGGCCCCTGGGATTGGTGAAGAGGCGTTGGGTGGGGAAGCAGACCTAGCCTGTAAGGCCTGCTAAAGGTTGTCTCCCCCATCCCCTGCTGCTGCCTTCCTGGGAATCTTCACTGTCTCCTCTGAGCACATCAGTGCAGAGTGGAGCCACCTGACCTGGCAATCCAACAGCCTCCTGGGGCATATAAGCAGGCCTGCTGCTGGGTGGTGCCACTGGCGGGCTGCCCTGGCAGAGGCATCCACAAAGGGAGGGACACCAAAGGGGCACATGAGGCAGATGACATGATTGCGCCTAAGTTTCCTCCCTGCAGCAGAGAACACTGAAACAACATAGGAGACTGCCTGAGTGCAAATGGAAGAAGACACCCAGTGGATGCAGCCAATACACCCAGTGGATGCAGTTGAAACCTGGTGTGTGGATACAGTTGGGAATTTTAAGAGGTAGTTAGAGTGGCAAAGAAACACTGTCTCTTTGCCTCTATTCAGTCTTTCATTTGCTGCCTAGAGGAGCATTCCAGGGTTATCTGGAGCCTAAGACATACTGACACCAAGGATATCTTAGAGGGTGGCAACAACAGGTTGTTTCTCTGTTGTGTCCCCACATCCCCATCTTTGGAACAGCTTCCCCAGTGCGGCCCACCTGGTGCCAACCTTGTCATCTTTTCACTGCCAGGCTTTGTGCCAAGACTTCTAAAAAATACTTGCTACCCAGGGACTCAAGGGGGTTACCCATTATTTACTGCATATTTTAACTGTACTAGATTTTGTAATGCTTTTTTGATTTTATGGTATTGCATTGTATTTTAACCATTTGTTTTTATAGAATGTTGTAAACCACCTAGAGAATTTCAGCTATGGGGCAATATAGAAATGGAATAAACTACTACTACTACTACTA
>NW_025335408.1:5573381-5611819 GCF_004798865.1 Varanus komodoensis | reverse complement strand
CCCCACCCATACCCCAAAATGAAAACTGGTCCACTGAATCTGTGTGACTTAGAAAAAGCTGGTCCACTGCAATGTCCACAGGTCACAAATGAAACACTGATCCTACCCATTGACTTTTGCTATGTCTTTGCAATTATTTTTATTGTCTTTCCACTGGGTGTGGAGCTGGTCTGATCATGAAGCGATTTTTATGTGTGTGAGGGGGTGTGGGGGACTGTAACAGAATTCAGCCTCTGGCTCTGTCATCAGGTTGCTATCCTCCTGGCACAGCATTGCTTCACCTTTCCCTCTAATAAGCAGGTAATGGTCTTCTGAATACATCCGTCTTTCCAGAATGGCAGGTTTGTTACAAGGTGGCACAGATATACAGAAAACAGTTCTTGTAGAAAGCCATCATCATTCGGGGGAAGTTCTTTCCAGCTATCTGAATGAGAAGAGCTGGTATTTGTGCCAGTTGTGCTGCAAGGCACAGGAGGAAGCTGGAAATGGGTGGAAGGGCATTGCCAGACTGCATGTTGAAAACTTTAAGGCCACCTCTGATTGGCCTGATAGCCAACTTTGTGTGGGAAGATACATGATATATCTCAGTAATTGCTTTAGGCACGCAGTGAAAGTCTTGCATGTTTCACACACAGAAACACCGAACATTTCCATCAATCACTCCTTTAGAAGGGAATGTATATCTTCAGAAACTATGTATAAACATTGTTGGAGGTGGGGTGGTTTATACCATGCATATTGTTAGTCACGCATAACTGCATGCAGTTGTATTTGGACTAAGGCCATGGAAGGACTTTCTGTTTCAGGAATTTGTTATTTTAACAAAACTATGTTATTTGTCTAGTTATTAGTTTGTGAAAATATAATCATTTTCCTCCTTCAATCATTTTCATTCTGTTCATCTGTTTTCTTTTCTTGTTGGTTCAAATGGGAGATGCAGCTACTCTTTTGCCTCCTGGAATGTCTGTATTTTCTATGTAAATGGCATGAACCTTTCAGGGATTTACTGCCCCTACAAGGAATCAGATCTGCCAGATTTCATATGAATAGATTGAAGTACCCCTGTATTACAGGCCATTAGATAAGAAAAAAAGAAAGATCAGCATAGGAACCTGCAAATGATGAACAACTACGAAGAAAGAACTCATGGGTAAACAAAATAGAGATGAAAAAAGCACAGCTCATGTCTCCTTTTATAGATTTTCACAAGTCTAGTTACTGTCATATGGAAAAAAGGCCTATTAGAATGTTGGCTATTATATAATTAGAAATTTGGCTAATATGCTTAATTGAAAATTGGACAGCTTTGTCTCAGTTGCCTTTCCCCTGATCTTTCTAACTCTCCATGTAAGAGTTATCAGTGCAATTCTGGCTGGTGGAAGAAACAATTTTAAATTGTTTAAATTAGAGGTTTTCATTTGTTACGAAATGAACAAATTGGCATATACACTGCCATTTGATTCAGGAACCTGGACTGATTCAGCAAATATTTAGCAAATATTCAGAGAATATTTGACATTAAAACTGCAGAGGAAAGATCTGAGGATATTACTTAGCTGAAAGTTTGTTTCAGCTATAGTTTTGGTCAACCTTTAATATAGTAAATGTTCCTTTATTTTAAAAAAACACCATCTGTTTAATTTCCAGGACTTGCCGCTGGTTTATCATGTAGTTGTCTCGGTTTATTGCTGCCTGCCATTGGTATGCTTCTCTATTTGGAATTCTGAATGTACCTGGAGTTAACATGTCCTCAACTTTGTGCAAAAGACCTTTCACCTTGAGAGAATTTCAATTCTTTTTTGATTCCTGTGGCACCATCGTAAGCCAAATAAAGTTCACTTTCAAGCAAATTATCCTCCTGATTTAACTATGGACGTTAAAGACTGAGGCATCCAGGAACTCCTTCATCAAGCAACTCAACTTTTGAACGTTTGAGGAATGATTTTTAACTTGTTCCAATTATGCCTTATAAAACACTTGTGCTGATCTGTGACAGTTGCATGGTTCGGTCCAATGGGGCAAGTTACAGTGTTAAATAACATAGGCTGTACAGTAAAAATAAAATCACCACACATAGGTGCTGTAACTTTAATAACAAATTGTGAAAACATAATAGAGATTGAAATGTTGATTGTATGTGGTATATGTAGGAGTAACTACGTCTGTCCGTACTATCCTATCTGTTTTGTGCACTGCATATTTTCGAATGGCCCCTGTCATGTATGACTTTTCAGGTTTTTAGAGATACAGTCAAAGCAAAAACAAATACTTTTTTTTTTACAGATTTCGTTCTTGAAGTGACTAATTGTGGGTTAAGAGCACTGGGATATAAGTTCAGTAGCCATTGATGTTGTTTCAGATGGATTTGGAACTCTTACATGAGTAAAGGATTTTCCAGCACCTTAATTTTAAGATGATACTTTAACACTACACAGTTTTAGAAATAATTCTAGTCAAGCCAAATGTGAAACTTCGCAGTCACAGAGAGATGTATTTTGCTGTAAGTGATATGAATTGCTATATAAGCAAATTTGCTTATTGCCATGTTGAATAATTCCACTCTATCATATATGACAAGATTTAAACTCCAACAGTATAAAGCAGCCTTTTTTTCACTAGCCAATACAGAAATTTGAAAAATGATTCTATGGTACGATCCATATTAAAATGGAGAGAGTATTTAAAGTGGTATTCAAATCATTAGTAACAAATGGGATATGCAGTAAAGACAAAAAACAAAGTAGCACATAGCAAAACTTATCCTGAGATTTATTTTTTTGTGACACACATATTGCCTTACTTTAGTGAAGGCTAACCATTAGGAGAATGATTTGCATTTTCCAATAAATTAATATTGTTCTACTTACTAGAGCTGTAAATAAGAGTTGTAAAGTTCTAACATGATTTCCCCTATTTAATATCCCAAGAGATAGATCTTATTAAAATTCATGCAGATCTCCACCATTCTATCTGCTTTAAGTATTAGTTATCTTTTCAGAATTGGAAAGGTAACTAAAACTGGAATACTCATATGAGTTACAGAATGTCTTTGTTCTGACTGTTTCTGTGCTGTGTGTAAAGCTATTAAAAATACCTATTTCTTTCTGAATCCATAGTGTGCTGGGAATTTGGTGTGAGTGTTGTGGGGGGAATTTACCCCCCCCCCATGATATTGAATCAGCTGGGTCAGTGATAGTGCAATGTCTGAAGCTTCAAGAATGATAAGCTTTGAATCATATTTTATTAGCACAGTCTTGCTAGCTGCTTTAGTGATAGAATTTAACTTTTAGGACTGATACGGTAGATGCCCATAATAATACTATCTACATGAAGCAAGACCTGTCGATACTTTACACCTCTCCTTTAATTTGTATGATTTTTCTACTATGTATCTACATTCTAAAAATCTAGACTTGTACTCATGAAAAATATCAATAATACTGTTTTACTTTAATTTTGACTCTTTGTTACAAGTTGAAACTTTTTTAAAAAGTAGGTGAAAATGAGAATTTCCCTATAGAAGAATGTTAAAAGCTACATAAGCATTACTGACTTTCATAAATTGTGTAATTATTTTAAAGATACTAAATGGCATCATTCATAAGGAACTAATGCCTCAGAAGTATTCTGTGATAGAGTTTAATTTGGTTTAGTTTTCATGCAGTATGACTTATTTTTATATAACCCACAAACACTTTTTTGCCAAAATGCATGATTGCCTTTTAATTTTCTAACATGTGATATAAGGAACAAAACCAGATTGTTTTTGCATGAGGAAAATTTGAACGGCCAAAGCACACTTTTTTGATTTAATCTCCAGCAAGATGTCATCACTCATGTTAATTAGTTACTCCCAGATTTACATTGTTCCACACTATTGTACAGATTTTACTGGGACATTCAGTTCCCAACTGTTGTCAGCACAATTAACTATACACTGTATCATCTGCTTTACAATGCAAGGTTCTTAATTAAAGTTTATATAGACACATTGGTTGTTTCTTCATATTTCAGACAATATTGGTCTTAGTATGATTTGATACTGGTAATTTTTGCATTTTTAAAAAAGTTACTTTTTATCATTTTATTTCCTATTGAGTAGAACTGGACCATGCTCTGTCCATTTTATGGTTGAAAAATAAATTATAATTAAATAAATGTATTAATGGTACTCCAGACGTAACAATTGTCATTTGCCTTTTCCAAGGATTTAAGTAGATTTATTTGTATGAGAAAGAGAGAGAAAGAGGGTGGAGAGAGTGGAAGATACTTTACCCATAGAAACAAAAAGAAGTTCTGGAAGCTTTTTATCATCATAGGAACTATGAATTAATTGAACCTGCACATCTTTTCTTAATAATTAAGTTTCCCCATTCAAACTGATTATGCTTGGAACATCACCATGTTAATTTTTGGCTATTAAAATATTTTAATCACTGCTTTAATCAAAGTAATTTATCTTGTCTGCAATATTGCTTGATAGCTATTATAACTGTATTGGATAGATGTGGACAGAAAGAAAGACAGTGCTGTGAAATTGTACAATTATTTGCATAACAACCAAAGATATAAAACTTACTCGAGTTATAGTGCCGGTCTTGTTTTTATGGATTTTAGCTAGGGTTGATCAAAAAGTACACACTGATTCTTATGAACATATTTAACCATTTAAAAAGTTGCACAACCTTCCTTTTGAAATTCTTTTGGTGATACACCCAAATCATTTGCCTACTTGGAAACCACTGCCCAATTGACTTCCTTCAACAAAACAAATTTAGAGTCAAATTTTAAGTAGCTCGGTACTGTTATGACTGTCACGATGTGATCCTGTTAACTGATTGATTGGTATCCATGGGTCAGAGATAAGAGATGAGCCTTTGTATATGCTCAGTGATGTCCCCACATGGCCAGATCTGATCTGTTGTGAAGCACGAATCAGCCGCAAATGGATGTACAGTCCTTCTCAGAAATGCCTCTGCGAATGGTACGGTGTTGCTCATGAAGGCCCTTTGTGAAAAACAATGAAAAGAAGCCACACAGCCAAGGGGAGTTATACTAGTATTTCAAGGAGGGCAGCAGGCAAAAGGCTTGAGCAAAGTTCCCCACCCAGGCTCCCAGGCATTCAGGCCATAAGCGTTAATCTTCATTTCATCCCTCCTTTCAGCTCATATGAAATGGAAGAACTTGGTGGTGCCCTAGTTCTTTACAGCAAGCATTTACATTCATTTGGTTTCTAGACTGTATCTCCCAAATGGTGAGTTCTTCAGAGCTTTCTTTTTGCAAGTCTTTGTCTGAAAGCGCAGTCATGAAACTAGGAACATGAACGTGTGAACAAGCCCCCACGGAATAGTTTTGGTGTGATGTGACATACCTCAAGAGAAGTTTTTTATGTGCGTGTGGGAGGGAGAAAGTTCTAGAATTCTCGTACGGTTCCAGTTTGTTGTCTGCATGACTGCAATCACAGTTGCATGGGGAAGACATCAGGAACAGGTAGGTAGCTCTATTTTTATTAACTATTAATTTCACTGCTATAATGAAGATTGTACAATTTGAATGATTAGCCTTATGCAATCATTTGTTTGCCATTAACCTGTATCATCTGCTTGTTTATTTGAAGCGTTTCCACACCAGTTTTCTATCGCAAAAGGTTCCTAGAGCGGCTTACAAAGACTGATTATAAGATAGGACTTGTCCTTGGGTTTACAATCTAATCATGGTGCAAAAAACGGGAGACTATGAGGGATAGTGGAAAAGGCAAAGAGTAGTTATATAGGTGTTCTTTGTAAGAGGGAAGGGGAAAAGCTTCTTGCAGCTGCTCATTTTCTGGGTGATAGATCCCTCTGGTGGAGATACTCCTTCTGGGAGATAGTGGGCACAGCCTTCCAGTGGAAATTACATATGAAGGACTTAAGCACACCCTTCAATTAAAAGTCTTGCATATACAACACAAAGTTGTTACAAGACCTGTGATGTATTGTTAGCTTAAAGCTGGCTAAAGCTAACTCTGCCAAAGCCAAGATTCTGACATTTCTGATTTCAAAGTTGGGTCTAATTTATTTTAGGCAACAGCTGGATCAGCTCCAAAGAAACTGAAGGTGGAAGCCGTGTGCAGAAAATCTACCCATTGCATAACCATGTGCACGTTTGCAGCGTATTTGTAATTGGAAAGGCATTCGAATAGTAAAAAGCTGAAGGTCAGCAAAAGTAGGTTATGCATTTTCCAATATGCTTTTTTTTAGCTAGCTGTTGTAAACTGTATGCACCTGGTGACAATAAACAAGAGAAAATTAATTTCAGACTGCAATACTCATGCAGCACAAGGGATGGCATATGGACCACCATAATGTGTTTCAGTGCAAGATTTGTTATTCTATGATATACTATCCTTCCATCTGTCTTGGAAAGGAAGAGAATGAAATAAGAGCCTTTGGATTATTGCTTATTGTCTTCTTTCTTATTTCCAATGTATGGGAAAGGTATCAGGCTGATAAATCCTGACCTGATGGCTCAAGCTGGGTTTACACAAATGCTACAGAATATGTGGACGGAAACTTAGTGCAATGCTATTGCAAAAGGATCGGTGTAGTTCTCTTGACAGAGTTAACACAATGTAGTCAGAGTTACCACACATTTTTAAGGGACAAAAATGTATGGCAGAAGGTTTAATCCCGCTCCTCACCTTCAACAGAGTGCTGTGGTCTGAATCAGAATTGGGGCAGAGGGTGCTTACATAAAGGTATCAACAACTATCATGCATTGCTCCAATGTATATCATAACCCAAATGCTAAGAATGGCAAAACAAAGGAAACAAAGCCAAGCTTGAAAATCTCATCACAGAATCAGCCAGAACAGGTGTGTCACAAGCAAAACAAACTAAATCAGGCACAAAGCAAAAATTAAACTAAAGCATAAAAATATCCACTGGTTCATTTCTAAAAGGGTATGGCAATGCAGTGCATGTGAGAAACCCTACTAAGTCCAGATGTATAGAAATAGGATGAGAACAGACATTGCTTTAAATCTGTTTCCCACCGCTATATCTTCCTTGCCTTTTACCCTCAGCTCGGTACAGGTTGGAATTATAACAAGTCCCTTCCTGCTATCCCACAGGACCCTGATCTAGATGACATTCCACACCTTCTTTAGAGTTTAAAAACTTCTTGGCTTCTAGATATGGATTTCAAGTTATGCCCATTATGCTCTAGACTGTTCACTTAGAGGTAAGTATGATGTCTATACTTCAAGGTAACTATGAATGTCCATTACTTGAAAGTACCAGATAGGAATCCTGAGATTAGAAGACACCTGAACTGAAGGCCATATTAAATTAAGTCCTGTGTGTTCCTCTTCTTCTTATATCATATTTATGACATTTATACTTTACCTTTCTTCCTCTTTCAAGGAACCCAAAACAAGGTTTACAAGGTTCTCTTCCTTGCGGTCTTATTCTCACAGCTATAATCCCATGAGCTGGGCTGGGCTGGGAGTTGGGGACTGACCCAAAGTTACCCAGTGAGCTTCATGGCTGAGTGGGGACTAGAACCCAGATCTGCTTAGTTCCAGTCCAGCACTCTAACCACTAGGCTACCCTGGTTCTTATGTCTCCTGTCTGTGCAGGTCCTCTTTGGTACAGAGTTGCACCAGATGGCAATAACTACAAGTATGCTGTCCATTAGTATGACTGTTGATGGGGAACTTGATCTGTGGTGAAAAGATAAGAACATCAGAGTCCCATGTACCCAATTTTAGAACCAACAGTTACCACTTGTATGACCAATGCATAATGCATAGACTTCTCCCATATTTTGATGTATAGAATGCACTTTGGCTCACTAGGGCCATCATCAGCATATATCTCTTCCTTCCACTTCTAGCAATGCATAATGCTTTTAAAAAATTACAAACAAGGCTCAACAGAGTAGTAGCTAAATAGCCCTTCCATTCTCACATTAAAAAGATTACCAGACCTCTTAGCAAGGCCCACTAGAGAAAATTAAAGTAGCATTCCACAGACCTAAAGACCTCCTTAACATGGCTTATCCTTCCCTTTGCGACCAGCAGTGCCATTAAGGTGTTGTTATTACTTAGAAATGTGCTTAATTTATCTTGTTGCTATTTTATATTTTTAAACATATGTATGTAGTACTTGAGCATGGCTAGAGACAGTAAAGACATTCTGTCATTCAATAGCTAATACATCCTCATTCTTGAAGGTATGCAAAACCTTTCCACTATTCAGAAACCCAAACTGCACATTATGTTAAGGGCATGTCATGCATCTTACCTTGTACATATTTACAGGTATGTGGCGGGTGCGGGATGAAATGGATTGGGATGACTGTGCATAGGAAGGGAAGAAATCAACCTTCTTCCACCTGCTCTGTTCCCAACGTTCTCCCCACCCCTGCCATGCTGTGAGATTAAGCAGAAAATGACTTACAGTTTTAGGAAGCTGCTCTTCTGGGACTTTCTCTTTAAAGGAATTATTATTGTTAGTATTACTACTATTATTTACTTATTTCCTTTAACTACCACCCAGTAGCCAAAGCTTTCCAAGCAGTTAAAAATACCATGGTACGTAATGTGTGAATTTCCGAAGTGAATATCAAAAAGTTGTATTTCCCATTTAACACATGCCTCAAAACAAAAATGAATACTATTCTGTGACATATTCTGCCCGCATCCCCCATTTTTCAGAAGTTAATAGCCACTTTTGAAAAATAATATGTTGGTTTCCTTAAAGAACTGGGTTATGACTAAATCCATTTTCACACCTCCTGGAAAATTAAATCTTTGGCTGATCTGTATGCAGGTCTTCCTAAATCTCTGCCTAGGCACCAGATTAAGTAACATACAATCAACCTTTGTAGTCATTTGTGTAGGAAGGAAGTTCATTGAGCCACAATTTTTATCCTTTTATCCAATTTTATTAACCTCTCCCTCTCTTCCCCCACCCTTTGCAAAGAATCGTAAAAAGGATAAACTGAAATTGAGCTGATTGGAAGCATTCTTAACAAGAGTTTATGATCTGCTAGTTTCATAATAATCAACTGCCTGTAGCATGGTTTTCAGATGCCAGAAAAGTAGAAATATATATTTTACATATATTCTAATGAAGAAAGGTCATTGCTCAGGTGCAGTATTCCATTCTGCAAGGTCCATTTGTATATTCCACAAATTGGGCTAGGAAGAAAGTCCTGCCTCTAACCCTGGGATGACACTACCCTTCAGTGTTGGCAGAACTGAACTACATGGACTCGGGCTGACTTGCAACTTCCCACTGAGGAAAGAAAGGCCTCAGATTCAATCATTGGCATCTCAAGGTGGTATTGGAGAAGAAACCTGCCTGAAACCCTGAAGAGCCTCTGCCAATCATGAGCAAGTATGATTTGGTAGAAGTCCACTTCCTGTATTCCCATAGGCTGCATGTGTAGCTTTAAAACGGCATAATATGTGGGTGGGAACCGATGGGCCCTGTAAATGGACATATAAAATTGCATCAACATAATAGATTGTGCAGCTTCTGTATATTTTTCATTCAAGGTGTCAGAGTGCAAAAAAACCAAGTACTAATCAGCCCTAACTCTGAAAATCAACGCTGGAAGAAGCCTTATGTGGCTGCCCAGCATGGTTAGAGGCTCCACTCAGAAAGCCTGACTATATTTCTTCATAACTGATATAAGGAAGATTCCTGGCAGATTTTCTCACTTGAATTATTTCCTGCAGTTTCCTGGGAAAAATAATAAGTAGCTGCACACATTCCACTGTCCTTTGCACACGCATGATTGTTCCCACTGACTTACACTGCAGACATGTGTTCTTATTTGGCACTTGCCAACCATGTGTTCTTGGTTGGCACTTGCTGCTGACTGCAGTCCATCGTTCTTCCTCTGCATGGAGAAGAGGCCCAAATTATGGAGAAGTTGCATGTCTCAAAGCATTAGAAAACAGAGTTTGGCAGAAACCATTATGCACTAATAGATTTCTGTAATGTTTTCTGTACTAATGAGGTTGAACCACAGCCACAGAGTAAGCTACTGTCTAAACTGGAATGGAATCCAACTTTAATTTTCAGGTCTTGGTGCTCTCTCACTGGGTGGTCTCATCCTTTTTATAGAAGCAGCTGACCAGGCACCGTTCATGCTGGCTGGAATTCCATTTTTCTTTAGCATAGCACTGGGATTGACCCATTCTTTCTTTGGTGATCCCTTCCCACTGAAACACCTCTAGTTTATTGATGATGCACTGAAGTCACTTTGGGAAATGAGTTTTAGCTTGCCCTTTCATGCAAGGCCAAAGCTTGGAGCAGAGTTCCTGCCACTCTGTTTTGATTCCATGTGAAAATACACCACACTTATACCCCAAAGCAGCTGGCTACTTAAATCTCTATGCTTCATCCATCACAGCTGGTGATCTCACCAAATGATGGTAAAAAAGGGGGAAAAGGTTTGGTGAAACACCAGGAAGAGGAAGTTTATCAAGAGGAGGTTGTGGGGAAAAAAAACTGTTTCTGTTGCACAGTCCCAGTCCTAAGCCCCATGGATTCAAAAGAGGACAATATTCAAACAGGTAAGCAGAGATCTGGCGTATTCTCCCACAAATGTTACTGAACTCTGTTGGACTTTGTTGATCCTGAAATCATTCTGGTCAGTTGAATTTTCCATGTCTATTATGTAAGCATTTCTCCACTGGCAATCATGCAGCACCTTGTTGTGGTTGGTTGTCTCATAAAAAATTAAATGCCATTTTTAAAAAATCATCTGCATTCCAAGAAGGTGAACCTTTCCCAAAGGGGCATTATCAGGTTCACCTCCTTTGCTTTGAAACTAAATTTTGACAAAATTATCTAATAATATTAATTGTTTCAATGTGTCATATGTTAAGCCAAAGTAATGCAACAGTCTTAAAATGTTGGCCCATAAATAAGTCAGATGCAGTTCTGTTTACTCCATAGCTTGTAGTCACCTATGGCTTGTACATCTAAGCTCTAGTAGCTTCTTAACAATTCCCCAATGTTGTATTCAGACTGAGGTGTGCTGGACTAAAGATTGGAAACATTCTTATAATTTAACAATAAGGATTATACCAGGCAGTTCCTAGTTTTTTCCATAATTTGGCAGTACTTCTCTATGATTTATACTGTTAATAGCCTACCGGTTTATTATTCTTAGGAACATTATTATTAATTTAATTGTTTCATTTCTATACTACCCATAACCAAAGCTCTCAGGACAGTTTACAACAAAGCATAAAAACAATGCAATACAATACATAAAACATAAGAATTTAAATTAATTTAAAATAACATTTAAAAAAATTAAAAGACAATGAAAAGACATGGCCAAGAATAAAAGAAAGGCACCTAGCTAACCATGTCAAGCCTCTGAATTACCAGTTTAGTTTGGGAAGACACCCTATGCTGTAAACGAGAATGGAGTTTGCTGCTGCTTCTATTTTTGAGTTGTTGGCAAGAACATGCCCTGACCAAGTCTCTGAATACAAGGTGTGCCAGGGTTCAGGAGCTCTGTGCTCGCTTATCTTCTGTGCATTATGTATCATACTATTTAGAAGCAATATTGTACAGCTGAGATGCTGAAAGTGAAAAAAGTGGAGGGATTTGCTCATAGTCACACAAAAAGACAGAATGAAAATAGGAAACATTCTCAGCTTCATCGAATGGTGTAGATACAAAGCAGTCATGTCTGTTTAGTATGGGCTCATTAATTTTCATAGTTGCCAGACTACTGGGAGCTCAAGATGGGCCTCTTGTTAAATGGAACTACATCTTCCTAGTTTTGACAGAATTAATAAATAACCCATCTGGAACTATAATAAAGGAGAATTAAAAGATATCTCACTCAAGTCTTGTATTAGTCACTGTTCTTGCAGAGAAATATATAATTTGGATGAAGCTGGAATATGGCCAGATCTTTTGGATGCCAAGTTTGCTTTGAAATCTGCCTTTACATGCAACACAAGGTATTGTGATGTTTTAAGACTCCTCAGACATGCTCAGCATTGTATAAACATTATGTATTACATTGATGTGCTCTTTCAAAATATCGGAAACTAAGAGTTGAAATGCAGGAAAAATATATAAAACTAGAAAAGAATGCATTTGCAAGTAAAGTAATTGAATCTACTCAAAAGTGATGAGTGACCTGAGAACCCCCTTGGTGTGAACAGTAAGTCAACACATTGTAATGAGAAGCTGATCTTTAGAAAGATGCTTTATGTGCAAGGTGTTACCTGAAAGGCTTTGGGAATGGAGGATAAGAGTCTGCCTGTGGGGGGTGAGGAGGTTGGGGAGTGAATGAAGTTCAGCATTGGAAGTATTTGCAATATATGTAGTATTTTAGCCTGACTAATCTCAACAGTTAAATTGGGTCAAGGAACAATACATTACAACAGAGATGTCGAACATTTTTCAATTTCAGAGAAGCTGTCATTCCCATTGCTGGTGGGTAGGGAGGGCCAGAAGACAAAAGCTGGGAGCATATTTTAATGTAATGTTGTTTCTGCCGGCAATGAAGCCTTAGTGTCAACATCTAGGTTGCTCTGGTGGCCAGAACCAGAATTCCCACCTCAGTATTTACAGGATCAGTGTCGGGCCCTGCTGGATCTCTGGAGCAAGCATTTTCCTCCAGAAGTGCCTCGGCAACATTGCTCTGCCTGTTTGCAGTAGTGGCTGTGCCTTGCCTGACCTGGAGAGTGCCCTGCAGCCTGTATCCTCCTTTGCTATCTTACTTCAGCAGTGCAGGTCTAGCTGTGAGCTGTGGTTTGGCTCCTCCACCTTGCCTCCCTCTTGCTGCATCTGGTTCCCACCAGGCCCTGCCTTGCCATGTTGCCTCAACCATGCAGGTCTTCCTGTCAGCGATACAGCTTCAGCTCCTGGCCTGGCCCTTGCCATGTATCTTGCCTTACTGCATCACCATGCCATTCCTTGCTGTATCCTGCCATGCTACCTAGCCTTGTTCACCACATGTATGCTGCTCCTGAACCCTGCCCATTTACCTTGCCTCAAGGTACCTGCATCTCTGTTTGTCTTCCTGGCTCTTGATGCTTGGCTTGTCATGACTATAGCTGTGTCTTGCCCTGACTTTGGCAGGTTCCATGACTATGGCAGTCTTGCTACTGAAGCTTGCTATTGAACTGTGGATCCTGTAGTGCTCTGGGTTCTGTTGCCTGGCCTCACAGCCTCTGGCTTCTCTACTGCCAGCCACATGCCAGACCGTGGCACTTAAAGGGGGCATTTCAACCTTTACAGAAGTGAAGATAAACCATGCAAAAAGTGGTTGGTAGTCAGGGAAATCAGGTGGATCTGGTAGAAGGAGATTACTGTCTGAGGAATTCCAGAATGTCACATTGGAACCTTGGGTGAGCTGGTTTTATTATCCTAGGTGAGTTTGAGTTGGGTCATTGGACTAAAGTTTAACATGCTTGCATTGCAACATAAAATTGAAACAGACAACATATTACATATTGCTTCATCCAAAAGCTCCAAAAGATCCAAAAGCTCCAAAATTGAAAGAAGGGTATATATTCTTTCTGATATCACTCTTGCAATTGGGTATTCCTACTTCCCAGCACTCCATTGGGACTGCAAACCTCTGTGGAAGCTTATGACCACATTTTTGGTTCAGATTTGATCCAGGAAGGAGCACATATCTTTTTATCTTCATGGTCCACAGCAGGAGGATAGAGATATAATCTGGGCATTATCTACAAATCATTTCAGTCTTTCATAACTCTTACATTTTGTACTTTTCATTGAGAGCAGGCTCAGGAAGAAGAGATGAGTCTGTCCCTCACGTCTCTGTCCCTGCTCAGGTGCTACTCCCAGGCTGGCTTTTGCACAGCTGAGAGTAAAGTGACACAAAAAGAGAGGGAAGACATTTGCTCTATCATCTGCAAGAGGAGGCATCTTCCTAATGGAGACCAAGAAGAATGCCTGAGCCAGACGCCTTTATTCAAGTCAGGGACTGTCGCATCCATTCTGACTTGCTGCAAGGGGATCTCCTTGGCTGGAGTGAAAGGTCTCCCTGGAGTTCAAATCCAAACACGGAATTTGTTTTATGCTATTTATTCCCACTGGAATACCAGTGAATACCACTGTCATCCAGAAGAGCTTTCACTTGACTCCTTGTGCTTAGCACATCCTGAGCACATTTTGACAACTTCAAATGTTAGATTGGGAACACCCATAATGCCAGGGGGTATCAAAAGCAATTTTTCAGTTCCCTTTCAATTGCCAGGTGTAAATATCACTTAATGTGTTCTGCTGCAGAAGAACTGGGTGGGTTCAGCTTTCTGTTTCCCCCACCCAATTTCCAGTGTCTAATGGGAAAAAGTGTGAAATCTTGCAATACCTTAATTGCTATGTTGATTCACTATGTAGGAACTGTGTTGTTATGTGCCATCAAGTTGCGTCTGACTTACAGCGACTTTATGAATGAAAACTCTCCAAAACGCTCTGTTAACAACCTTGCCCAGCTCTTCTGTACTCAAGGCTGTGACTTCTTTTATGGAATCAATCCATCTCATATCTGGGATTCCTCTTCTTTTAATACCATCTTACTATTACAGTAGTTGTAACATTTGTATAATTCATCGATTCCTGAAAAATAAATGCCAGTGGTGTGTCTCTTCTCAGAGACAGAGATTATTTTTGGTAGGCATACTGATACAGAATATCTGAGCAGAAGCTATGATAAGAATTTTACTGTGCAGTAAATACATCCATTAATTAAGTGACCATTTCTTAAAAGTGGAATGTAAAACAGGACTTGCATTGTTCATGAAGCACTTCAAGGTATATGTAAGAATAAGAAAAGGGAGGGAGTTTCTGCTTATCTGTCAAGAGAACTTTAGTTCTGGACCCTTTGGTCATACTTTTATAAAAGAGTCACCCTGTGAAATGAAGGACAATGGCAGCAGGGCCGTCTTAACGCATGGGCCTGATGGACACTTGCCTGTGGGCCCCATACTAATCTGTGTATGTTAACCCTTAGAAAATTGGAAAACTTCCAAAATTAACAGTAGTTGTAGTTGTCCTAGGGGCCTCAGTACACTGTTTTGCCTGGGGCCCATAATGCTGTTAAGACAGCCCTGAATGGCAGCCCTGGTTTGATTCTGTGTACAGTAAACATGCCAGGAGAAGGATCTGGCCCACTTCTTCCTTAAGTGAATCAGTTGCTCCCCTGTGTGTCTACAGTAACTTTCTTAAAAAGAGAGAGCCCTGTATCAATGGAGGCTCTTCACATGACGCAGGAACCAGAATTCCAGTGTTCTGAATCACATGGAGAGTCCCAGGCCGCAAAAAGCCTTGTTCTTCAGAAAGCCACCCTGCACAGATCAAGGGTGAGAAACACAAGAAAGGACTGTTAGATTCCCACACACACTGAATGAGATGGCTTAGTTGGCTTGTGTGTATCAATAATTCTGTCCATGCAAAATGTTTACTCTGTCATTCTTTGTTCACAGCATTTTGTTCACTCCCCTTTGTTGGGGCAGATAAGGAACAGGCTTAATTTGGTTTTTGATAAAATCTTCTATAAAGAAGCTCAGATTTGTCCATAAACAGGATGGAAAGAACGTGAGATTCTAAAAAGTAAGATGTGGGGAAAAGCAAAACTTATATATTTGCCCATTCAGGCAGCAAGATCTTTGAGAGCTCTAGTTGGACCTTGAATCCTCCATGCATTCAGCATGTTTATGGAGCTGAACACGTGTTGCCCCTTGTGTTTTCTGTTGTGCTCTTTGTTTTTAATAGCTACATGGTGAGCAGCTACAACATAGTTCTCTCCCTGCTGGGAATGGTTATACCTATTGAAAAGTGCAAATGAATTAGAATTTTGCTTCGTTTGTTTGTTTCCTTCTATATAACATTTGCTGAAATCTGCAAAAGTCTTCATAAACGAGATGGAAAGAACTTGTGTTTTATGAAGTTTAAATGTGGGAGGAAAAACAGCTAATGGATTTGTCCAGCCCTACTTATTGCTACATTCTAGTATGACTGTTTCTCTGAAGATAAGGTCAGAACCTGCTGTCGAAGGTCCTGTTACAACAATAGACCTGATCAAAGAAAAGATTTAAAACTGTGGTTTACATTATGAACCAGATAGAAAGGAAATGTCAGAGGGAAAAGGTCTTTATGTTTTTAAAAATGCTATCGATTTAATCTCCTTTACCTTTCTTTTCATAACCTGGCTCACTTGGAAACAAATTAGCATCATCAACAGACACTGTTCTATGTTATCTGCACCTGGCTAATGCATCCAGTTTCTGTTTTGGCTTTGAGAAACAGCTTTTATTTTTACAAGATGACTGATTTATTGATTTGAAAGGTTAGTCACTGTCTCTTCAAAGGTAGAGCCATATTGCACCAGGGCTGCCAGAAAATGACTGGATGGGAGGCTGCTGCTAAGGGTTGCACAGGAAATCATCACCCCTATCTCACCTGGCTTCTGTTCTCATCTTTCAACAGAATCCAAGGCTGCTGTCCAGCTTCCTTCCCTTGCTCTTTAGTCCAGAGGAACATGCAAGGTTCTGCTTCTCTGGACCTTTCCTTTCTCCAGGGATTTTAATTTTAATTCAGTCCTGTGCACACTAACTTACATTTTAAACCCACAGATCCCAGTGTGGCCTCCTGGCAAGAGTGCAGAAGACTGCAGAGAGCAGGGGAGTGCATAACATGGCTGCTGGGGAATGCTGGGAGCTGTTGACTTCTGCTTGTCTAAACAGGCATGCGTAGGACTGACTCTTAATCCTACTAGCCCTCAATCCTACTATCCTTATGAAGATTTAAGATTAATAATGAGTGCATTTGTACATTTTTACTTCTAATGGTTATCAAGGCAGGGTGGCATTAAGTACTTCCCAGACCCAATCCTGCTTAGCTTCTGCGATCAGTTGAGAGTGGTGTGTTGAGGGTGCTATGACTGTAGGTGAGCAGGGGGGCGGATAAAGCATATTGGACCTAGACCTTGGGAGGGACCATAGAAAAATGGAAAAACATGTGCTTTGCCTTCCATGTGCTAAGGTCCTGGCATGGCAGTCATTCCCAAGGCACCCATGTTCTCTCCAGTTAAATGAGCAGAGCTGCAGAGGCCCTGTGCCTGGTGCCTTGGGAATGACTGCCATGGGAGAAAACACTGCCAGTTTTCTACTACTGATTTGGCTCAGTATACAACAGTGCCACATATTCACATAATTTGGCAGCCAGTGTGGTTTAATGGTTTAGAGCGCTGGACTGAGAGGATCCGAGTTCCAAGCTCCAGTCATAATGCTCAGTGAATGAATTTGTGCCAGTCTGTGGGAATCTGGCTCCTACCTAACAGTATCTGAGGCTAAAATGGAGAGAAGCAGGACCACGTACGTTCCCTTGCAAGAAGAGGAAAGGTGGGATATAAATGTAATGATAGATAAATAAATATGGCTATAGGGTTGGTCTGCTGATTACATGAACACAAGCATTGCTATCGTTTCTATAGGTTTTTGACAGGGTTGCCCAAAATCTGGTTCATAAAATATCCTTTGGTAACATCCAGGGTTCTTCATGTGCTGCCTTTTAAAAAGCATGTTGCTGTTGCTGTTTGTAGTGTACCCACAGAAAATGCAAACTGTTGTAAAGCGAGATACTGTCTGGGTTCACAGGTCAAGACTAGCAACGATGCATGGTTGGCACAGTGCATGTTTTTGGCCTGGATATGCCTGACAGACAGTTATGAGGCTTCTATGCTACTGTGGTTTCCACCTCCTTGCTTAGTCCTCCTGCTGTTGGCATGTATCCCATCAGCCTCTGTGGCTCAAATTCAGTCTTGTGCTAAATGGTCAAAGCAGCTCCTGTAGCTGCCTCTCTCTCCAAGGGACTTTGTGGTAGCTGTATACCAGGACCATGGAAATTACAATGCCATTTCAGATGATCAGAAAAACCTTAGCAATATGTGGAAATCATAGAACAGCCATTGTTTCTTTTTGTAGTTTCTAAAAACCAAACTTACTATACTCCAAATACCATGGCTTTGGACAGCATGATAAGTTCTCCTGTGCAAGAAACCATCAGGGCTTGTTGTGTTATGTAAACCCACCCACTGATTAATGCTGAATGATAACACATACTTCTGTATCTGCCATTGCTGAGTGTATGTATTTATTTACAAGATCTTCAGTCCTCTCTTTAGCCACAAAAGGCTCCTGGGTATTGCAGGCTTACCATCTGAAAGGCACAATGCAAAAGAAAAATGGAATGGGAAGGGAAAGGAAGAAAGCAAACTCCAGGCACCTGCTTTTCATTTCAGAGTTCTTATATATGTTATTTCTCGGATGAAAAGGAAAAACAAGCTCCCTGCTTATTTCACCGCACAACATGTTTTTTGATGGGATCCCATTGTTAACTGACTGAGTGACAGTACACTGTGTTGAATTTGCATGTAAGAATCTGCACTAAGTGAATAGATTTTCTTCCTGCTTGGAGTTTGCAGGTCATATACAGGGTATCTGCAGTCTGTTTAGTGACATGTGGTGGGAGAGGTCCCAGTGAGTGGGATAGTCCTTGACAGATAAGGGTCCAGGGTGGCCTGGTTCCTGTCCCTTTGGGATGCCCCCCATGGCTCCTGTTGTTGACAGCCATGAGGAAATGGTTTGCCTAAAATTGGAGGGAGTCATGAATATAATTTGTAACATTTATCACTACCTCCTCACCCATCATTGGAGCAGCAGAATAGATGGATGTCTGGAGTGCTGTTTATTGTGTCTCTTCAACCCAGCTCTATGATGAAAGTGGAATCATTCGTGCATATACGTATCAGTTAGTGTAGCAGAATGTGGATGGAGAAAACACACTTTCAAAAACACACTTTCATTCATCCTTGCAAAATATGAAGTAGTTATGAAAATGTTCTCTAAATAATCTTTCATTTCTTCTGAGTTTAAGGCAGCATTTAGTGTGTGTTGCCTGTTCCCCTGATTTATGACTGGAGGTAAAAATAAGATCTATGTGGTGTTATTAGTACTGGATGGAATCCAGATGTGTTAAAATGTTGGTCTTCCCTTTGGCTCATACATTTTGATGTCTGGACTGTCAACAGGGGGGAAATTATGTGAGCATCACAATTGTGACCTCCTACAGTAGTTAAAACTCCTGGTGTTGGCATGCTAACACTTCCCGATTCCTTCCCCTTTCACATACTCTGGCACATAATAAAACAAAATTAGTATGCAAGAACTTGGCATGGCAGCGTTCAGAGCAGAAGTGCTGAATTTGGACTAGCATGCTTCCCTGGAGAAATGTAACTGCTACACCCATGATCGGGTGGCCATGTGTGCTGTTATATTTAGTACCATCCTGTATCTCCAGGACTGTCCACCATTTGAAGGCATCCTCTGAAGTGCTGGTAAGAACTGTTCTAGGTAAGAACTGTTGCCCATCAGCAGTTAACATACTCATATGCTCAGCTGGGAAACAGGCAGGCACAAAGTTCAGCTCATCACAGTCATTTTCACAATGGTGAGAAAGTATTGCATTTCTATTTAAATAAAGACAATTCTTTCTAAATGGGCACAGATGTGCCCTCTTTCAGATAAGGCGTATCTTTGTTCTTGGTGATTCATAAGTGGCCATCCTACTTTGATATGCTTCTGTTTTAAGAAAACAACTGCAGTTTTAAGCTGGTCTATCCTTCATTCCAGAAAGGGCCTCCTGTTTAAGTAATCTGTGCTGGGAAGAGGGCCATTGGCTACAGTATACTGATGGTCATGCACTCCAAGGCTCCAGGACACTCCATTGTGGTTAGCGTGGTGAAAAATATCCAGAGTAAAATTCAGAGAGTCCCATGGTTGCCATGAAAACCATGATATCCAGAATAACCCCAGATAAGGTGTACTCCGCATGGTTGACGTCCCCAAGAACCAACTTTCTGAAACAGCTAAACTGCACACGTAACACCAGCTCTGTTGGCTCAAGTAGGGGAGAGTGTTACACAGCAGGGTGGGTAGTTCACTAACAGAACTCCCAGTTCGTTCTGCTGGCCCAGGACAAGGTGCAAACACTCCAGACTTCAGAGAAAAATGGGATTCCTGTGGATCACAGCAACTCCGCCTTCCTTGCCCTCAAGTCTACTCTGAAGCTGACCACTGTGGCCTGGTGGGCCCAGGTAGAACAGACGAACTTTCATGTCTTGAATACGTAGGCCAGAAGGACCGCCTCGCCCAGTGCGAAATCATGGCTATCTTATTTTGAAGGTGGCTGGCATTCATGACTCAGTCCAGACACCTGAGGGAATGCTGACACAGCAATCATTCAACCTTCAGGTTGAGAGAAGGCTCTTAAAAGTATGGTAATAGGTTAGCTCTCTGATCAGTGTTCTCCCTGCTAAGCATCACCGTACTTCCCTCTACGTGTGGTTAGGGTCAGACAGCAGTCCAGTGCTCATTTGTCCAATGTCCTCTCTGCCTATTCAGTCATTCCACTCCTACCTTTCATTATATTAATAAATGAAACTCATGTGCTCCCATAAGTTTGCACATTTCTTGCCCTGCCTCATGCAAATAATCATGATCTTTAGTAGTTCTAGATGAAATATTAATAAAAACGTATATGCAGCATGCTGACCATAAGAATTATTGATGATATAAACTGAATGACCAACATTCTCACTTCTTCATGACCCCCATGTATCCAGGGTTGTATCACATACAGGACTGTAGCAAAATGTCTCTTCCATTTGAATGAAGAAATAGTTTTAGCCTCATCTCACACTCAGTTGCCTTTCTTCTGTGCCAGTTCCTAAGTGAATGGAAAATTGATGCCAGTTAAATATTATATCCTAATCCTATTATTACTTAATTAACTCCAATTCATGCCAGAAAGGCAATTACAATGTCAGCCCATCATCTATCTTGAATTGATAGATTTAATGCAATGGAAAACTTGTCTCCAGGAAAAGGATGTGAAACACATTTTGTTCATATCTTTTGAATGAAAATAAAATAATCCAAAGGAGACTAGCTCCAAGTAAAACAAATAAACAAAAAATGTACAGTAAGCAAATAAATATCTGTATAGCCTACCAAAGCAAATCTTCATTAACAGAACTCTCTTGATCATACCAGCAAGACTTTCCAACTAGAGAATGGAGGAGATTTTTGAATGCTGTTCAATTATTAAGAAATCATCAGACGCTCACCAAAGTTTTGATCCTTCAAACTGTTGGTACATTATATAATGCACAGCACCAATTCTTCTTAAGGCACTGTCGAAGGTCACGACAGTGTTAAACATATTGGCACACATGTATACATAAGTTTGTACTGTAGAATTTAGGAGTAAGAAAGTTAAAATAAGATTAAAGTCTTCTGCAAGGCTACTACCTTAAAACATCAGCCAGATTTTGGAGGACTCATGGGTAAGTCCCCTTCAGTACCTCCCTGCACTCAGTAAGACTATTTTGTCCCCATCGTTGTCATCTTCTTTCTCATCATTGCTACCACTTGCTTGCTTGAGAGACAGAGACTGCCATGGAGCAGGTCAGCAGGAGTATTGATTGCTTCTCCGCACCACCACCATGGTCTGGCCAGAACAAGAAGTCATTAAATAAACAGGTTGCAATAATGGAGCGGGTCCAGGGAGTTCTAGTCAAGGTCCCTAGTGGGCTGTGGGTTCTTGGCAGTTGCCCGGATATGCCTACCCTTGATACTGGTCCTGACAAAAGTCTACAGGCTAGCATAGAGTTTGGCATGCTTGAGTTCAATGGGGCTTAGTTGTACCTGTGCTATAAAACACAGACCTATGGTACAGGGTCTGCAAAGGGTTAAATTTATGTCCTTTTCCCCTTTCCCTCAGTCAGTCCTTCGTTTATGAGCCTCAGTGTCATTTGTCTTTAGATTTGTGTACTAAAGATGTCCCTTCATGTTCCCAAAATCTGCTGCGGTGTGTCCAGCAGAGAGTCTGAGCACATACTTAGTTCCCATACACAAATGTTATGATAGTCACAAACCAGTATTTTGTTTTGTAAGTAGATTCAAAGGTGAGAGCATAATTTCTAAACACCTTGCTTGTAACTTCCACTATATTTGACTTTCCAAATCAGGTCTTAATTTTTCTGTATGTGTGTACATTTGAATTACCCTTGACCGTAGTGTTGACAGCTGTTAAAAGAAACCTATGTTGATACAAGGCTACGACTGCCATTGGAGAGCAAAGAAGAGGCTTCATCAGCCTATTAATTAATCCAGCAAATAGAACAGGCTGCTCATCCCTTTGGCCTCAGGCAGCATGTGTATCCAGAACAAGGAACACTTTCTTTCTGCAGAACATCCTTGTGTTGATGGGGGATGTTGGAAGGCAGGAAATCCTTCTTACAGCTTAGCTTTCTTTTCCTCCTCTCCCACCTTAAGTGCTTCACCAGCAAGTGCCTGCCTGCTGTCAAAGGAGAGGATGCCTCAGCATTGCCCCAAACATCCTGAGATTCTAGGATATAACAGCTAAGGAAAGTGACTGTTTTCTTAGATGAATGACTGACTGAATGAATGGAAAAAGGGTGTCCTATCTTCAGAAAGTGGGTTGGCTCCACTGTGTAAAACTGACAGGGCTGTGAATAGACAAGGAAACCATGGCTTAAATGCCACCCTTGGTCAGTGATGGAGGGCTGGGGCAGTGAGTCTCCATTTTAATTTCCCATAACGCCACAAAACAATGCCATACTGCAGATGCTATGGAAAATTACAGTGGCTACTCCCCGAACTAGTGGCCTGCTACCAATCAGAAAATTCTCCCTATGCTCATGGGAGCCTACTTCCTAAGGAAGATTGCTGGCATGAGGGGCCAATCCAGACTGCAGCTGGATGTGAATGATTCAGGTCTTAGTATGCCTCACCTCTGAGTCCCAACAGGGATGAGAGGGCATGCTTGCAATCTGTCAGTGCCTGCACTTTATATTGCCAGATAAGGATCTATTAAAGCAAATGTTGCATTAAAACAGAAAGTAAGGAGTACTTTGGTCCTGAGTAATTAACATAGTCCATAACTTTAGCATCAGCATTATCATCACCAGAGGCTTCCTTTATGGGTTTCTTGAACTCTGCCATACTCCTATAGCCCTGGCTGTTTTTTGGTCATCACTTCCAGCTTGTTCCTTGACCCTTCCCCCCTGGACTGCCTTCCTCTGGACTTGCTCTCCAGGCTTGGCTACATGCTAGTCCAGTAACTCCTGGTTATCTCAGGCTGAAGTTAATGGCTCAACCTCTGTTGAGTCTTTCTGCTTCCTGTTTGCAATACAAGGAAAAGAATAGTCACCTACCTTACAGGGTAATTGACTAGTTATAAGAATTATAACTAGTCAATTACATGAATCCTTCAAAGTGCTCTTCTCAACACTATTAGGACTTTGTCAGAATGCAGAAAATGTAAAGGTGGCAATGGAAATACTTACATTTCATTTGAATTCATGGATTCATCTTTGAATAATCACATTTACAAATGTTAGTCTTGAATTATCATTTATTAAAGTTTTGGTTAAACTTTCTGTTTTGTGGGTTTTGATGGAGCCTGTTTTATGACCCTGTTGTTGTTGCTAGTCATGAAGTCGTGTCCAACCCATCGCGACCCCATGGACAACATTCCTCCAGGCCTTCCTAGTTAAGACCCTAGTTAATAATAATTATTAAAAATAGTCTTGGTCATGTAATGGCAAAATATTTTGCTATCATGTTATCCTAACGTGCAAGCCAGCATGACTCATCTAAATTGAGCTGCTTTGTATAAAGTTGTTATTAGTGGTTTGATAAATAAATCTACCTAAACTGAATTTCCCCAGCCCTCCTTAGACACCTCAGTGAGTGATGATTAAGAGTCAAACTAGATGTGAGATTAAGACACAATGCTGTGCATCTTTGCCTAGAAAAAATTCATCCAGCATTACTTGCTGGGATGCAGTGGGAATTGTTGGACTGTTTTCTGACTAATTGCACCCTAAATGCATCTGGCATGTGATATACTTGCTTTTGAAAATGAAGACTGGCAGCCATCAGGAGGTGGTATTACTGGAATGGTGACAGGGTAGTAGGGAGAACTTCCCTCCCTCCTATGGCCCGATGAATACTGCTCCTCTGAGACTGTTCTTTGCATTGGAAGAAAACCCCCCTCCAGTTCCAGTGAGATCTGATATGGAATAACATACCTTCTGGAGTGAGAGGACCCATTTCTCTCACACTGCAGTCTGCTCAGATAGATTTGCCTGATCCCGAGGAGAAGTGGAGAACTTGGCAGTGTCAAGGTCGCCTAGTGTAGTCTCTCAGGAAGAGTGTGAGAACCAACCTACCTTGGAATGGGAAGGAGGATTTTCAGAACTGGAATGGGCAGGAATGCAGAGGAAGCTCCTTGACCTGGGCATGTGACGACAGCTGACCAGTTACCAAGGATTCTGGCATTCCCATCATCTGGCCTGTGAGGAGCAGGACCCACCCTGGAGGTGGAGCTAGAAGCTTTGCTGAAAGGGAGGGAAGGAGGGGAATTTCAGTTTCCAAAATTGCAGTTTAGATTCAGCTCTTTATATGGGCAGATGCTTCTC
Source organism: Varanus komodoensis (assembly GCF_004798865.1). Classification (NCBI taxonomy): domain Eukaryota; kingdom Metazoa; phylum Chordata; class Lepidosauria; order Squamata; family Varanidae; genus Varanus; species Varanus komodoensis. The sequence continues at coordinate 5,587,252 of NW_025335408.1, read as the reverse complement.
CCGCATTTCAAAGAGAATACGAGTCCAATTTAGATGTTCTGTAACCATTGAAGTTTTAGTAAAAGAACTGTGCTTCTAAGGTTGCATTTTGGATCTGCTGAAAGTGAAGGAAAGAGGCACTTGACCATCCTGCAACACCTTCCTACGCCTCATTTCATGACCCAATCTTCTGTTGTTGATGATGACCAGCTCTCCACCTTCTCATCATTTCTGAGCCCATGCCAGCATCCCAGAAAGTGGCTTTCCCTGGGTTTAAGTTGAGAATCCCCAATTTAAATATTTGGCAATACTGGTACAGATGTGTGAGATATGGACTGGCATCCCTTTCTATGATTCATCCTTTCCTATGTAGTCTTGTGGGTAGGAGTCATTTATGTTTGCTGGCACAGAAATAAAGGTATATACTGTATAATTACAATTGTTAATTATAATTGGTCTAACTTTTAGTTTGGTAAAAACTTTGGTATTTCCTAACTGTCTGGTGATACACCCTGCAGCCTTTCCATCTTGCCAAATCTTTCTGGTTCAAAGCCAAGCTGAGAATGAGAGGCAATAGCACTTTAATGCTTACCTATTTCTGCCCCCAATTCATCACTTGGAGCCCAACTGCATGTATATTGGGGAACCTCTTGCAAATGTGGAAAAGTGGGGCAGCCAGGGAAATTTAAGTGGTGGCAGGCTGTTTGTGGAAGTTTGCCCAGTACTACCATTATGATCTTTTGACTGTTGGATAAAGAGCTTTTTAAAGATTTAAGGACTGATTTAGTGCCTTTAGGACTTTACTTTGCAGCTAATTTTAACTTGGTTTTATGTGCTGGATGGCCTTATTCTTCCTGAAGGTTTGAGCTTGGTTTTCATCTGTGTAGTTTTGCTTTCTGCAAAGAGATCAAACCAGTCAATCTTAAAGGAAATCAACCCTGGCTGCTCTTTAGAAGACCAGATACTGAAGATGAAACTCAAATACTTTGGCCACCTAATGAGAAGGAACAACTCACTGGAAAAGGCCCTGATGCTGGGAATGATTAACGGCAGAGGATGAGGTGGCTCGATGGAGTCACTGGGGCAGTGGAAGTAGGCGTGGGCGGACCCCGAAGGATGGTGGAGGACAGGAGAGCCTGGAGGAAGGTTGTTCATGGTATCGTGATGGTATCGATACTTTGTGACTAAACCAATTTTTTTTTAGTTTTAATTTTTAATATATTGTATATGGCCTGGAGAACTTAATTTTGTTTGAAATTACAGTAACATAATTAACCCATTGAGTTTGATGAGTTCCTCTGAAATCAGTGGAACAAATAATAGTCATGTTTATTATTTATTTATCCATAGCTAAATTAGGACTTGATACTAGAGCCTCTCTCCAGGGGTGTTTGTCCATTCTTGGGGTCAAAAGGTTTGGACTTCGGGGCTAAATTTTCCAAAGTTGTTTCTCTGGATAATGGAAGTAGATCAACCTGCTATTTCACCAGTCTCTCCCCAAAGACAGTATGAGCTTGCATGAGAGAGGAGAGTGTGATGCTTTGTGTACGCACACACTCAAAGTTTCCCTGACCTAACATTAACCAGTAAGTAAACATGGTCAGTTTTTACTTTTACATGCCATGAAGTGGACCACATTTTAGACATCCACTTTAAGGAGGCAATCCAATGCTTTCTGTCCTAGATGCACCGAAACTTATGTGCATCCAGTGTCCAATGTGAAATGTAGCTCTGATGCCTCCCTCTGCTTTGTACTTTGCATCCTTCACTTCTGGCTCTTTGAAACGAGCTAAATGCTGCACCATGGAGAAGCCACATGCTTTTTCATACTCACCATTCTTTACTCATATTGCTGATCACAACTATTTTAAGCAGCAAGTCATTTGTTGGGGGAGGGGGTTAGTCTTTTTGGGAGGAGAGCAGCAAAATGATATACTTCTATGGAGCCACAAGACAAAATAACTAGTCTGAATTTTGTACAGGGTGTACTTATATCTGTCCAGTAAGAGATATATGTGGGGTGAACATGATTATTACTCTTTCCTCCCACCCTCAACACACATACATCTTTTTCTTTTGGCTCGTACAGCCATAATGATGGAAGGTCATTCACTCTAACTTTCTTACAATGTAGAATACCACCCTCTACTTCATTCCTAACAGGTATCCAGTCAAACAGCCTTCCTTAAAAACTCCAGCAAAGGAGTATTAACCGTATTTGGAAACAGTGTATTTCAGTGTGGAATGACAGTTTTCCTGATGTTTCTTTAATCCCCCCTTCTTATTTGAATCTGTTGTTTCAGGTCCTAAGGGAAAGCTTATGCTGGCATTCAAACCTTTGTTGTCATTATATTGCAAGCATCACTTGCCTTTTCTTTAAATGACCTTCTTTAAAGTATTGCAGAAGACTGTCAAAGCAAAAGCCTTGGAGACTATTTCTGATGGCGATTTATTAGCAGCTGCCACCACGTTCACTGTTTAGAAGGCTTGGTTCACAACTCCGCTCCTATCAAATATTTCCTACCAAATATTTCTAAGTTGATGATGATAATGATTCAGTTTCTATCATTCATATGTTTTTGATAACTAATCTGGTTTGTTGCTGAAGGAGAATCTTTTTTGATGCAATTTATTTCTTTTTAACACTGTGCTTTTAATTGATTTGTTCTTATGTGCTTATTGCCTTTCTGCTTTAACTTGCATTTTTCTATCATTAGCCTCCCTGAGCTTCACTTTTGGTGCAAAGGATTTGGGTATACATTTAATTAATAAACAAATGCATTCCAAGTCCAATCAGAGTGGTAGAGCTATGAGACAGAAGGCTAACCCTGCTTATCACATACAAACAGGAGCTTGGTGGAAGTGGGGAAACCACAGTTTAACCGGAAGCTGGTTATAGCACAAAGGATTAATCTCGTATTCAGGATGTACCTTTGTGCAGATGTCTCACTACCTGATGCTCCTGTTGCTGCTCTTTTTGTAAAAACTGATAGTCTATCAGTTGCATTCTGTCTGCTGCATTCCATTTATGAAATATTTATTTTAGATAGTTCATTACAAAATGTTTATTTTAGGTAGTCTGTGTAGCCAATTGATCGTTATCAACAGAATAATATTCATGAAGGTCAGGGCAATATTTTACTAAACATCCTTTTGGTACTTTAATTAGACAGGGAAACACCCTTTCAAGTTGTCACTGTGTCATTAGTAAATGAGTTTCTTTTATCAGTAAATAACTCCTTTAAATATTTTATTAAGGTTGTACAGTATTTATTTTATTTATTTTAATTTATTTTGGGATTTATATCCTGCCTTTTTCCTACAAAGGGCTCAAGGCAGCTTACATCATTCTCCTCCTCCATCTTATCCCCACAACAACAACCCTGTGAGGTAGGTTGGGCTGAGAGTCTGTGACTGGCCCAAAGTCACCCAGTTGGCTGAGCAGGGACTAGAACCCAGATCGTTTGAGTCCCAGTCCCATGCTCTTAACCACTACACCACACTGGCTCTCAGTATCCACACTGGTTACTTTTAGAATCTGAAATTCTCCCATGTGCCTTACATTTTATGCCAGTAGGAGTATTACCTGTAGTAGCAGTGAATGATCCATATTTATTGCTTTCCACAGACAGAGGTGACTTTGCCTCTAAATGTCTCACTAGATTTTCCCAATGTGTCTGAACAAAAATGCACAGACTGCAGTGAAGGAAAAGCAGTCTTTTCTCCCTGTTACATGTAGCATTCTGTAACCATGATGTGATGTTATCACATTGTGTCATTTGCAGCTCTGGGAGTCAATGCTTCTGCAGAGAAACAGCTGTTATAAGAAAAGTGAGTAACTCAACACAGGCGAGTTGTTTTGAGCAGCTAGTATACATCTGTGGTGTTATTTTTATTTCAAAATACAGCATTCGTTCAGTTGCACACTTTCTTTATTTCCCCATGTACATGTTGGCTGAACACACGAATGGTCTAGAGGGTCATACAGTTGTAGTTTATCTCCGGTTTGGAAGGGGGAAAGAAAGTTGGAGAAGGAGTATTGCAAAATGTTTCAAAGCCAAAGCAGATGTCAACAATCCACACCGCGTCTTCCTGTTATGTGTGAAGCAGGCTAGTAGATAAGTGAACTTGTTCGTGTCCATTCCTTTTGAAAAAAAACAAAGTTGTGTTCACCTTTCATTTGTTCTTGTTGAAATTTAGACTGTGTGTGTGTGTTTGCTTTTGCATCTCTTCTTTGGTAAAGTACCAGATACAGTAATGGTGTAATAACATTTTTGCAAGCTTTCAGACAAAGTTCTATGGGCTCCATTGCCTAGCACAAGGCAGGAGGAAGGGGGAAATGGTTAGCAAAGATTTAACATGGAAAATTCCCTAATATTGGCAAAGCTCTTTTTCCAGCACTTCAGGAAATGGCAAAATTATTGTTTCTCTGCCTTTAGCCAGTGTTACAGTATGGCCTAACTTTGTAATAACAAACCTGTGACACTTCCACAACTGGGCTTAACAACTAAAACAAAATACTTTTTAAAGAATGAAAATAATTAGTAGTCAAAGGGATACTGGTTGGATTGTACTTTATGTTTGAGGAATCCAAATGACTTCACGGTTGTAATTCAGCTCCACAACATTGTTGGCAAGAAATATTGTTATGCTTATTACTAAAGTACTTCAGCTAATAGGGTTGTTAAGTAGCTTTCTAAAGAGCAATAGCAGAATTGCAGATATTTTAAGTGCCTTTTCCTCAGTGGGGGCAAGTAGGTTTTCTCAAAGTTATAGCCTAAATATTTAAAAGACACCCCTCTCAGTTCCTAGGATAACTGTATGATCTACAACATTGTATTAATGCTGGAATTTTAGGATGAGGTAATAGAACTCATATACCAATTGAACTGTAGGACATGTAGGAAATTTACAGGGGACAGTGCTTTCTTTGAAGAGATCTGAGAAGACACTGTTTTATTTGACGACAGCCTTCACTGAAATTCATTTCCAGTCCAAGTCCTGTTTAAAGGTTAGCTCCGTGAAGAGCTGTTGTGTTCCTCTTTGGGGAAAATAAACTGCTGAGTTCTAGCACTTCAGAGGTTTCTGTGGCAGCAGCTGAAGCTGTATCCTAAGAACACGAAGTCCATGGATGCATCTCTTGGCTTGTGTAATACTCTGCCTCTTTTATCATTCTGGACAGCCTTTGATTTTGCTAACGGCACATAATACAGCACTGTCTAAATCCAACTTTTGCCCAGGGTGTATTTCTAGGGCTTAACTGAGATAGTGCAGATCTGTCGGGATCTAGGCAGCTCCAGGGCTCCTCCTGCTGGCCAAGCATCAGAATAACAGCCCTGGTAATTGCAGGATCTGTCCCACACTCTGCGTCAGCTGCCAGAAGAGTCATGAGCACCACCTGGGAGCCCTGGGAGAAAAGCTATTTAAGAACTGGCTTTTTCCTTCAGAAGCTCCCTTAGCAACATCAGTCTCCAGCATATTGAAGCTCGAGCTGTGCTTGCTCCTGGACCTTGCTCATTAACTGTGGTCTTGCTTCAAGGTACCTGCTCCTTTTGCTGTCTCCTTGGCTCTTGACTTTTGGCTCATGCTTGAGTAGTCCCTTGTTTCTTGGAGTGTGCTACCATGGGCTCCAGCTTTGACTTTGGCCTATTGGATACTGCAGTTTGGACTTGTGACTTGGACCACCTTGTCTTGTTTCCTGGGTCCTGATCTGTTTCCCAGCTGCCCATTCCCTGGACCCTTAAATTGATCCTTCTCTGTTGAACTATACATATTGGGCACAGCCTTGTCAGTAGGAATAGAGTCAGGGTTTCACTACAAACACTGTTAACTATACAGTTATTCCTAGACTATGCATACTGCCATTTCTTTATTCTGTCCAGTGAGGCAGTTTTGTGTATGTGCCCCTCTTTCTAATTACTACCTTACATTTTAAGGAAGAAAATCTTGACAGATGCAAAGCTGCTGCTGATTCTTCTTACTACTATTGCTGCTACTACTATTAAAATTGGATTAGGCAGCAACCTCTAATGGCCAGTTAGTGGAATTACAGCCCCATTTAAGACATTTGACTAGTGTAGGAAGAGGCCGGTTCTGAAAAATGAGGGACTGCAGCTTCCCCTTCCCTTCCTTTTCTCCCGTTGTCGTCTTCTGATCCTGCTATATTTCAGACAGTTTCTGCATTCCTGTTACCAGAGACATGTGGGATAAAGGTACCAGGGAGTGGTAGTATTAGAATTGGCCCATGGTTACATTCCATTCTCAGCAGCACCTCATTCAAAAATTCCAGGGGAAATGGGAGTGAAGTACAACTGGATTTTCCAGCAGTAATTTTCACATCTTTGTAAATAACATGTTTGCTTTGTTGAACCTGCATAACAAGCATTATTTTATGCTGCAAATTTGTTTCTCTAAAGGCAAAAGATAACCAAGCACTGAATAATTCTATGATTCTGTAAGGAAGTTAGCAGTGGGTGAACTATTTCTGGCTTGCTTTGGGTTCACTCAAACATTTCTCCCCAAATTGGCAAGAGGCTGTGAACTGGCCACAAGCAAAGCCATGTACATCCTTGGCTTTATCCTCTGGTAAGCTCTCGCTTGCCCATTGCAATGCTACATGTCCCTCTTCTCCAACCTCCCGTCCCTTTCAAGCCCGATCGCTGGCACAACTGGTATGATGCTCCAATGACACAGGGCCATCTCCTAGTACCACCTTCCAAAAATGACCTTACAGATGGGAATGGGAGCACAACAAGTTGATTCCCAACTCTCAGGTTACCAAGTATGGAAGTTCTGGTCCAGTGGTTTCTAACTGTAGACACTGATGCACGAAATGAACTTGGATCAAGGATGCAGTCGTCAACACAACACCAAACCAAAGGGAACTGAATAAATGGTGGGCCTGCCTGCATATATGAACAACTGGGACTTGGAAGCATTCAGACTGGAATAACTAGCTGCCATTACCCAGCTGGAGGCCGTACCACCATTTTCTGAAGTTATTTTGTTAAAAGCAGTAAAGCAAAAAGACATGTAAAGAAAGAACATATTGTAATGATTCTCTGCATGCCAACTGAGGAATTCATATTACTGACAAAAGCCTGAAAATCTGCATTTCTACTGATTTTCAGTAGAAATAAGGGGGGGGGAGGAACAGCTTGATAATTTTCTTAATTATTTTGCTGCGATGGTATCACTAAAAGTCAATGGCAAATTCAACATGAAACCCTAGGTGTAAGTCTAGTGTTTTTGAGGGAGAATTGGTCTCCAACCCCTTGAAGTGAGTTACTCCTGATTTAAGAGTGATTTCCAATGTTTTGCTGATCTTGCCATAGAGTGTACGATGGATGGTATGCAAACAGATTAAATGGCTTTTTCTTTCTTCCTTGCTAATAATAAGTTACCAGATTATTCAGCAGGGTATTGGGTGCAAATATGTTTGTTTATTTCTGCTTTCCATTTTATCCTCACAACCACCCTTTGAGGCAGCTTTGGCTGACAACCAGTGACCTGTTCAAAGTGATCCAATGAGTCTAATGGCCAGGTGGGGACAAGAACTAGGATTTTCCAAGTTCCAGCCCAATACTCTAGCCACTACACCACACTACCTTTTCTTGCAAAGGAAGAGAAAAGTGTTACTTGCCCTGCCCTGCTTTGTTATGTCCTAACCCAACACATTGCAAGACTCCAGTGAACTTCCTGGTCACTGCTTTCATTACTGCCATTTTGAGTACCAAGAAACCTAAGTCAAACATGAATCCACTTCTGGTTTTAAGATTCATAAGGGAATAATCTACTGGTCCATTGCTAGCAGTGGTATATTAACCATTCTCCCTTTTCTATTAATACTTGAACTTTTAAAATATATATTTCACTTACACTTTCTTTGTGTCCCTGAGCTAACTCCCCGACTTTATCTAACGGAATCATGCAGTTCATAGTATGTATGCCATGGCTCTTCAAATGATCATGATCCTTCTGTGCCATTCAAATTCAAGTGCACATACATATGCATTTAAGGATAAGCAGCTACACAATTCAGCTAATGAGCTATACAGGGTAGATCTCAGCTGCTTAAAACAGGATCTGGGATTGTTATCTAAATTCATCATACAGCCAATTAGGAATGGAATCCCACATTGCATAGCCAAATTCCCATCAACATATTTGAAAAATCCCTATTCTAATGCAAGTCATCCATTTCCATTTTCCTGGTATCTGTAATACCCTGAAAGGCTTTTCATGATAATGCAGGGATACAATTCATGCGGGACATTCTATGCATTGCCCCATTTTGCATGATTTCTCAGTGTTGGGCCTTTTAGCAGTCATAAAAGGGTGTATGACTCACAAAACTTCTTGAATATTAGCAAATCCAGGGACACCCCTTTTCAGGATCTGTTTCCTAGCAATGAAAGATGCTAGATTGATAGATACAGCATCTTGGTAACATCTGCTTATATTCAAATGCACTGGCAGATTTGTATATAAGCGGTACAGCTCTTCATGCTATGCCGCATGCCTTTCAAAGAGATTTGCTCCAGTTTTAGCTAAACCATTTGTTAAACTTGTTTTAGCAAAACCCTTAATTTCACACAGCAACATACTGTTTCCCCATGAAAGGCTTTTGCATTTTTTTTTCAGTCTTTACTTTTGGAGTCCTTTGTTCTCCTCCTCCATCTGCAGAGAACCAAATACGCAATCTCACAGGTGTGCTGTCCCCGTCAGCAGGGCTTGGGTCAGGGGTTGGCATGCTGGAGACCTGCCAAGGACCCACAGCCCTACAGGTGCCCCCTAAGAAGAACGGCCTTGATGTGCACCACCTCTTCTCCATGGCAACCTGGTTGTTCACTTGCCTCTCACTCTGGTGCAGCCACTGGTTGCGGGGAGGGGGTGGATGAGGAATGGATACCACTGTCCACTTCAACTGGCTCTGGCTCTCTGCCTGCCAGGCAAACATGAGGTGGCAAGGATGAGAAAGGAGATAAGGAGCGAGAGGAGCTGGTGACCATGGTGGAGAGAAGGTTGACTCACTGAGGTCAAGGGTGTGCATTCAGGGTGTTTCGCCTAGGGCCCCCGAAAACCTGGAGTTGCAGTGTTGGTACTGTGAGATCTGCTTAACAGCTGCTCCATCTTCCAGCCGACATAAATTAAAACATACGGAAGCCAGAGTCCGAAATTGGGGGCATGTATTCCAAGGGACTGTGAACAAGCTTATAGCCACAATAAGCTGTATGCAGTGTGTCTAATCTGAGTCCAATTCACTTTAATGGATCTGCTCTAAGTAGTGCAACTAGGACTGTACAATCTGCTCATCCCAGTTCCTAATGGGAGACGAGCTGAACCTGAACATCCTACCGCTGATCCAGGCAGTTTATTTTGGCTGCTCTGCATGTGAACAGAGGCAAGCTCCTCTCTACCTAGGCTCAAACACATGAGCTGGATGCTGATGGTGACAGTAAGTTCTGGGATAACACTCTGATGAGCCAAAAACTGTCTTGCCCAATCATATTCAGCCTAAAGGAGAAACACCAAGGTAGGAATCAAAATGACAGATGCTTCGTGTTTTTGGTTTCATGTAGCCTTAAATAACCCCGTGTGTTTCTAAAACATTATCATCATGTAATGTGCACACATGGGACTTAAAGAGAAGCCCTGCCCTATTAATGAAGGGCGTTTGCTTTGCTGGGGCGGGCCAGGAGACGAAGGGAGCTGGCAAAGCAAGGCAGGAAGGTGGGCCTCCACTGCAGAGAGGCTGGCCCTTCCCTTCCTCTCTGCATCAGGATGTGCTGCCTGCACAGGCTCTTTGCAGATTGTTTTCCTGTCCCTGGTTGTGGCTGGAAATGAGGCAGGGGTAAATAATTCAGCCAGCTATCTCGAAGGAAGAAATACTAAAAAGTAACACACCACCACAACCTAAGGAAGAGGGAATATGCTAGCCTTTATTTGTGTAGTGATGGCATTTTTACCACCTGGCTGCAAAGTCCTGCTGTCTGATCTGGAAGCATTCCAGATACTTATTTAGTAGGGGCACAAAAGCTTTCTGTATATGCTCAGGGAGACTCTTCTCAAGCCCTATTTGGAAGCATAGAATGGAGCCATGTTAGCTACATTGTGTGTTAATGACTAGTTGACTGGGCTAAGTTAGGCTGATTTCAATGCAGGGAATTTAAAAACTTCATTGAAGTTCATTGAAAGGGTTAAGTTGACTGGATTGAGCCCTTTATATTATGCAAGGAACTTCACAAAAACAGGTCCTTAGCTAATACACAAAATCAGAGCTGGCTTAAATAAAACATGGGTAATCTTGCTTAACCAGTGTCAGAAACATTCCCTGGTTAGACGCTGGAAGAAGAAAGAAAAAAGTTGGCTCTTGAGAGCCATCTGAAGCTGTCCAGATGCTTTACCTGGAAAAGTAACTTGCCACACAAACAGCTAACCAGGCACCCTGCTGGGACTGTTTATAACCTAGTGTAAAATTACGTTAGACTAACCTTTTTTTGAATTCAACAGGACCTAGTCCTGAGTAGACACGAATAGGCTTGCACTGTGAATGTGCATTTTGTTCCGCAACTGTCTCGAAAGAACAGTCATCTATTAATGCTTCTAATGCTTTAATAAGCATTAGAAGCACTGCAAAAGCAGTGGTAACGAGCTTCAATCTCAGGTGTACAGCCCTCGCCTGAAAGTTTAAAAAAAAGAAAACCTAAACAGGGAATTGATGGTTCTCCAAGTTTAACAGCAGTCTACGGAAATCCATGGGAACAACTCCGTAAGATAAACAATTTAGGGCTGAATGACCGGGCTCCAGCTCTTGGCATTTTCGCCATCACTGCTTCGTTCATGGAGAATTCTTTGCCCTCCGCTTCTCTTCTCTCCCCTCTGTCCGGCTGGCAGCGGGACATGAACTCGAGAGGGCTGCTCTGGCGTCTCCCGACAGCCGCTTGCCCGTTCCCACTCGCCCGCCCCCCTCCCCACGCCCCGGGGCAACGACGGAAGGGCGGAGGTGTGGGCAGCGGGAGGAAAGACAAGCAATCGGACGGAAGCGCCTCTTAGAGGGAATACGGCAGCATCCGAGGGACTGGCGGACTGCTGGAAACTTCAAGCCAAGCGCGACCGGCGCGCTCCCTTCCGCAGGGCGCGGGGAGGCTGCAGGCAGGTGCCGCGGGCTGCCGTCGAGCGCCGCCGCCGCCGCCCGCGGGGCTGGACGCGGATGGCGCGGCGGGTCCCGCTCTGAAGCGCCAGGTGTGCGCCGCGCGTGCCCACCGGCCGCGGGCACCGTTCCTGCGCCGCCTGCCCCGTGCCCTGGGCGGCGGCCGAGGAGCTTGAGCAGCCGCAGCAGGGCGAGGCGAGTCCCCCGCGGGCGCCCGTCGAGCGCGGCCCCGGCAGGCTGCACATGCGCCGCGGGAGGGCCTGGCCCCCGGAGGGCGGCGAGCGGCGAGCGGCGCGGCAGAGGCACCGGCAGGAGGAAGCAAGCCGCGCCGCCCTGGAGGGCACCAGCCGCCACCGCTGCTGGTGGTGCCGCTGCCATCTGCCCGCCCGGCGCAATCGCAGCCCGCCCAGCGCAGAGGCCGGCGGGCCGCAGCAGCAGGACGAGGACGCCGTCCAGGGACGGGCGCGCCGGTGGAGCGAGCCGGAGACGTTGCTGCGGGGCCCGCGGCCGCCCGGCTCCCGGCAAGAGCTCAGCCGGGACGGGCGCCTCCTGGGCGGTGGGAGCGGCCAGCGCCGCCGCGAGGTGAGAGGGAGTGACGCATGGACGGACGGCGCGCTGCGCTGCGCTCGGCGACTGCCTAGCGGTTCGGGAGTGTTAGGACCGCGACCGGCCAGTCAGAGGCCTTCGAGCACCTACCCAGTCTCGGGCGCCGCAGCTGCTTCTCGGGCGCGGGCAGCAGAAGCGAAGTCCCTGCTCTCCGTGCAGTCCTGCTGGTGCCCAGGGCCGAAGGGAGCTGGGAAAGGGGCGTTCCTGGCGCTGGGGATGTTGCTTTCATCCCCGGACTGCTGGGCTAACATCTGGAGTGTAGACTCATTCGCGAGAGAGCATGGGCTGATTAGGGTGGGGGGAGGGACTCGAGCAGGGTGACTCCCGAAAGAGCTCCCCCCTTGTTAAACCCTTGAGTCCAGTCACAACTGCCACTGTGGCGGCAAACATATCTTCGTGGAGTTCTTGTGTGGAATCCGTGGCTGCTGCAAAACTTGAGTGGGGTTACCTGGCTATTGAAAAGAGGTTGTGTCTTTTGCAAAGGTTGGGTCTGTTGACAGCCATGATGGCACCTAAATAGAACTTCCATATTGGGAGGCAGTGTATCTCAAATATCAGTTTCTGGGGGCCACAGCATAAGAGTCTCTGATGCCCTTAGGGTCTGCTTCCTCTTGGAAACATCTGGCTGGCTCCTGTGGGAAGCAGGACTGATACTTGATCTGTGCCAACCAGATACTCCTTATGTCTCAAAGGAGAAGAGGAAATCTAGTTTCCCCTTGACAGAAGAAATCCAGCAGGTACAATGTCCAGAACTCTTGGAAGAAGCTATACCTGCAGAATGACACGGGATCCGGAGGGGGGGGGGGGAGAAGTTGTAAGCAAACAGATTCTAGTCATGGTGATGCACGATTGAATCTTGTACCAGAATTCATCAGGGTTTGCATAATAGTGCTTCTGAGCTTATGATGATTGTTTTTCTGTACTCATAGATGCCTGGGAGATTGTAGAGGTTATTTTATTCTGTGTATATGCATGCTCACTAGTCTGCAGGTATTCATAGGTGCCTTCTTTGCTATTCTTTTGGAGCTGGTATTAAAAATAGATATTGACAGCTACCATAATTTTTCCCCTTTAAAACTGCTTCTGGATGAGTTGCTTTGCTTGAGTCACTTTTCTCAGTGCCCCAGAAACTGAGGGATCAGTCTGGCTGTTAGCATGCAAGGATGCTATTTTGGGCAGTCTCTGATCAAGAATCCAAGCAGAACAGCTGAACAAAGTCCTGTGATAGAGACCCTTCTTGTTAGGCTGTGAGCTCTCTTTCTGCTCCAAATGTAAGCAACTGGAGTGCTACAACTTCAGGCTGAGCTGTTGTCAAAACCCTTGTGACTGTTTGGAGTTTTCTTTTGATGCTGTGGTGTTTTTCTTTACAAACACAGGAAATGGAATCAATGTATCAAACTCCTCTGTGACTTGCAGTTCTTTTGAAAAGCAACAGAGTTTCAATTACAACAGAGTTTTGTTGTAATTGGCCTACCTGCCGTTAAGGACGTTAGGGAAGGGGGAGTTTTTAAATTGTTTTTATAATTTTATTCTATTTTAATCTGTTTTTATGGAGTCGTCCCTGGCCATGTCGACATTTATGTTTCCTGGGGAACGCAGGGGCGCCGCCATTGGGGTGGTTTTGGGCAATGGACGTAACAGCGGTGGGGGCTTAACGTGTCCGCGTAGAAGAAGGAGGGACAGATGGTTGACACCTATCCCTCCTTCTGGTTTTGCCCCCAGCCAGAGGGCGCCAGGTAGCCTTGTCAATCACCCCTCGGGCCTGACGGTGCTGCTGCTCAATGCCAGGTCAGTCAATAATAAATCTTCCCTCATCCATGACTTGATTGTGGATGAGGGGGCCAACCTGGCTTGCATAATGGAAACCTGGGTGGGAGAGGGGAGGGATGTCACCCTCTCTCAACTGTGCCTGCCCGGGTATCTGGTTCAGCACTGTTCATGCCCGGAGGGGAGGGGAGGGGGGGTCGCTTTGGTCTACCGAGCCTCCATCTCTCTCACGGGACTTCCAGTCCCTTTGAGACCAGGGCTGGAGTGCCTCCACTTGGTGTTGGGCGACCGAGACAGATTGGGGATTCTGTTGGTGTACCGTGCACCCTTCTGCCCAACAGTCTCCCTGCCTGAGCTGATGGAGACC
>NW_025335408.1:5552172-5573281 GCF_004798865.1 Varanus komodoensis | reverse complement strand
CATGGCCTCCATGACGGCCATGGGGCTGTCTCAACATGTCACCGGCCCGACCCATGAACGTGGACACACTCTGGACCTGGTTTTCTCGATGGGGCAGGAAGAGGGTGGTCTGAGGGTGAGGAACTTATGCTTGACTCCCCTGTCATGGTCAGATCACTTCCTGGTGAGGTTTGTGCTTGAGAGCGACCTCTTCCTCTGCAAGGGTGCGGACCCGATTGTGTGGGTCTGCCCCCGGAGCCAGATGGATCCGGATGGATTCCTGAAGGTCCTGGGGGAGTTTCCGGCTGACAAGTCTGGTGCTCCTGTCGAGGCTCTGGTCGAACTGTGGAACGGGGAGATGACCAGGGCTGTGGACACGATCGCTCCTAAGCGTCCTCTCCCACCGGGCAGAGCCCGCTCTTCCCCTTGGTATACACCTGAATTGCGGGCGATGAAGCAGGTTGGGAGATGGCTAGAGCGTAGGTGGAGGAGATCACGGGATGAATCTGACCGAACACACTTGAGAGCCCATTATCAGGCCTATGCTGTGGCGGTGAGGGTGGCGAAAAAGAGGTTTTTTTCCGCTTCCATTGCCTCCTCACAATGCCGCCCGGTGGAGCTTTTTCGAGTGGTGCAAGGCCTGGTTCGGCCTGGTCCTAAGAAAGATCTGGTTTCACCCTCAAAGGCCCTCTGTGATGACTTTGCATGCATTTCAGGGAGAAAATCGCTCAGATTCGTCACGCGCTAGACACCACTAGTGAATCAGAGGTTTCTGGGGAGATGCCAATGCTGCCGTCTGGTCCAGAATTATTGGATGAATTTTAGTTATTGCGGCCCGATGATGTGGCCAAGGTGCTTGGACGAGTACGTCCCACCACTTGCCTATTGGACCCTTGCCCGTCTTGGTTAATAAATAATTCCAAGCACGGGATTGGGACCTGGATCTTGGAAGTGGTTAACGCTTCTCTGAGAGAGGGTCGGGTGCCTGCCCCTTTAAAGGAGGCGGTAGTCCAACTGGTCCTGAAGAAAGCGTCACTGGATCCAGAGATGGCCATTAACTATAGACCAGTGACCAACATCCCGTTTCTGGGCAAGGTGTTAGAGCGGGTGGTGGCGGGACAACTCCAAGCACTCTTGGATGAAACTGATTATCTGGACCCATTTCAGTCCGGCTTCAGACCCGGGTACGGTACTGAATCTGCCTTGGTCGCCCTGTACGATGACCTGTGCAGGGAGAAGGACAGGGGGAGTGTTGGTTGGCGGATCGGGCTACGGAGAGGGTGAATTGAACCTAGTCCTGAATGGGGTTGCACTCCCTCTTAGGGACAAGTTCCACAGCTTGGGAGTGCTCCTCGACCCGGAGCTTTCATTGGAAGCTCAGATGACAGCAGTGGCGAGGAGCGCTTTCCTTCAGCTTTGGCTGATTCATCAGCTGCGTCCCTACCTGGAGTACGACTGCCTGGCGACAGTGACACACGCGCTGGTGACTTCCCGTCTTGACTTCTGTAACGCGCTCTACGTAGGGCTACCCTTGAAGACGGTCCAGATACTTCAATTGGTTCAAAATAGAGCTGCCAGGCTGCTGACGGGGACTGGGCGTTATGTTCACATGACTCCAGTTCTCCGTCAGCTTCACTGGCTCCCCATTGAAGTCCGGGCCCAATTCAAAGTGTTGGTGATGACCTATAAAGCCCTAAATGGCTTGGATCCTGGTTACCTGAAGGAGCGCTTACATCCATATACGCCCGCCTGCCCCTTGAGATCTGCGGGAGAGGCCCTTCTCCGGGAACCCTCCGTGAAAGAAATTAGGAGGGTAGGTACTCGGAGGAGGGCTTTCTCTGCGGTGGCGCCCAATCTATGGAATGCGCTCCCCAGAGAGGTCCGCCTGGCGCCGTCGTTATTTGTTTTTCGGCGCCAGGCAAAGACCTTTTTATTTAAGCGACATTTTAATGGTTAATAGTATTTGCTCATTTTATCTGGCCAGGGCGACTTATTTTATATTGTTACTTATTTTATACTGTTACTTTTTATATTGTTATTTTTTGTATTTTAACTTTATGTTGTGAGCTGCCCCGAGGCTTCAGCGAATGGGGCGGCATAGAAATGTTTTAATAAATAGATAGATAGAGAGATAGATAGATAGATAAAAACTAATTATACCCCACACCTACTGTTGGACTTGTCTTGGATTTTAAACTATTGCTGAGCTATGAAATCCTAGAGAGAAAAATCTTGGAGAAATGCAGTAGAAAGAGATGGAGGACATAATAAATGGAAGGCTTGAACCCAGATAGCATCTTCAGCATATTCCCTTAAGTATCTGTGCCTGTTTCTGAAATCTGCAGCCGTGTGAATACTTGACGTTGTGAGCCAAATAAATGCTAGGTTGGATCCAGACTCTTTTAACATGAGTTTACATGGTTGTCATTTTGTTATTTAGGGTGGCTTATAGGACCAGCTTCTGGGCATCTTAGCCACCCTGACAACCCATGACTTGTTTCTGGGGTTGGTAACCCTTTGGTAATTGTTGTGCCGTGTGTACCTGGAGAAGGCGACAAGCCCTGGGGCCACCCGTGCAGCTCCAGAGCCACGTGGCAAGAGCTCCAAGAAAGCCAGCCTCTTACCTGGTGGCCGCTGGGGAACTGTTCCTAACAGCTCCCTCCAAAGTGCGCAGGGTGCCCTTAGGCAGTTGCCAGAAGCTTTTCTGTTGCTCCGCACTGCCACTGCTTGGAACAGCAACCTGGAAGCAGCATGCCTGCCACCCGGCTGTGCTGCCACAGCCTTCAGCCCTTTGACAGTGTGGGGAGAAGATTGGCCCAGAGGACTCACAAGCCAGCTGGGCTGATTAAGGTGGCACCATCGCTGTTGCCAGCAAAGATTAAGGTGGGCGTTCCTCTCTCCAGCTTGTGAGGCGTCCTCATGGGTTACGGTGAGGATGTTCTGCTCTTGCAGAGGCTGCATGACAGCTCTCGCCCCAGCTTGCAAGGCCCATATGTCGCTGCCCAGTCCTAGCTGCCACTGATAAAGGGTAGAGGGAACTATGGTGGGGAGCTTTGATGTTTTGGAAATCCTCTGGGATACCTGTAACAGGACTGAGAGGGAGGAGGCGCCCCCCCCCCCGGTGTGCCTAATGGTCTGTTAGGAGTATTGGGGGGGGGGGCAGGAATGGGGCTCGGGAGCTACACTCAGCAGCTTGGTGTGTTGTGAGGCTTATTACATTTCACAGGCTCTCCCACTGATTTCATCAGGCCAAGTGAGTCACTGCTACCTTGTATCATGGATTCCTTCATAGCTCCTCCAAGCATGGTTAAATCTTCATCAAACCAGTATATTTGCAGTGGGGATCAGGCTGGATTTGGAAGAGGAAAAGCAAAACCAAGAACAACTCGTGACAAATCTGCCCTGTAAATCATTGGCTAAACTCATGGCAGATCTGCATGTAAATCATAAATGGTAACTTCAAGTCTTTCTTGGGATGCTAAGAATTTTGGTCTCTGCATTGATACGTATGTGTTGTTTAAAGGGATATCAGCTGCAGAGAGATAAAACATAGATGCTGCATTGACTTATTGTATGAAGAGTTGATCATTATTTTAAATATGAAAATCTTTTCTCCAGTAAAATGCTGTTGCAGAGACCTATTATTTGGATAAAAAGTGTAATTTATTATAGCAGTTTTAGCTGTGCATTTTGCATGGGTGAAGTTAGATTGTTCAAAGTAAGTGTGTTTTCCACGCTCACAATTATTTCCCAGTAAATGTACATATGGCTCTGTCAGCCATTGTATGGCTGAATGCATGCTTCTGTCAAGTCCACTAGCGTCACGTCTGGAATGAAATGGCATAATTTACTTTTGACTGAAATTGTTTTGCATAGAACTCTCACGCCTTTTTACTCTTTTTATTTCCATATTTGAAAGGGTCGTTTTGCTTCCATGGTGAGAAGTGATTTTATGATACTTAAGCTCTGCAGAATTTAGCTTTTATACATCACTTTTCTCTTTGTAACAGAAACAATCAGAAGAATGGACTTGAAAAGCTTTGCCTTCTTCAGAATTAGTATATTCCACTAACTATCACAATGACATGGGGTAGTCTGATGTTATGATTTTTGACTCATTTATTGAACACAATTGAACAATCATTGCATCTGTTTAATTGATGATTGACACTTTTATACCACCTTATTTCCTAAAAATTTATTGGGATGTTAAAGCGCTTCTGGCAGTTTTATAATGCTCAGAAAACCTCTAGCAAGGACATTAATTCTAATCCAGAGCATACCTCAGAGCTGTTCATTTAAAAATATATTGTTTTGTTTCAGGAATGATCAGCGATATTGTTGCTAATGTATAGGGAAGCTGAAGTGTTGCAATCAAAACAGAATTAAAAAACAAATCAGGCAGTGAGAACAGAATGAACAATCAAACGTTGGTGATTACCTTGATTATAGATTTTTGCTAAAAGTAAAATTTTGGAAAAAGCTCTGTAGGAATAAGTTGCTCTGAATAAAACTTGCACCATGTCCTTTTGATGTGCTTAGCAACATGGTGTCTAGGGGTGCCACCTCATCACCAGGCTTGTTCCTTGGTACCTGCTGAGGTCCTCTTAATTTTTTAAAAAATAACATATGCTTTCTCCTAGATGGCAGTGGAACACAGTTTCCCATCTTCCCCTATTCTTTCCTTTTCCCAGAATTCTTCTGGGTGCCATTTGGCCTAGGACATTTTGTAAAAAGGAAAGGAAGTTGTGGAGGACAACTTGAAGGCAGGTTGCCCGGCCTCCTGGTGAAACTGTTGAAAAAAGGGTGATGACCAATAGACATGGGGATTCTGGAAGAGCACTGAGAAGAACCCCTTGGATGCTTCAGGGAGAAACTGAGTGTGAATGGGAAGAGGTGTAATCTATAGGGCAATGAGTGATAAAGTGTGTTTTTCTTGTGGTGAGGTGAGAATTCCAGAGTGATTTTGGATACATTTGTGCTGAAACACCGATCAGGATTGGGTTATTAAACAACAACAATCCAGATTATGAATATGTTAGAGCCCTGTTAAATTCATTATGAAAAATGGAAAGAGTACAGCTCAAATGTGTCTTTGTGGTCCACCAAAACTCAATGACCAAGTAAAGAGGGCGTTAGTTGGAGAAGCAACTAAGAAACCAGTGGTAGCTTTGATAGTGATACCAAGAGTTTAAGTGATAATGAGAGGTGGGGGGGGGGACTCTTGGCACTTGTCTCATTAGAGGCTAATTCTCAGAATATTTTGCTTTTGGAGAGCTTTGAAGGAGTTGGAGAGATCCACAGCTGAGATGGGAGAAACACCTTGTGGGATAACTATTACCCAAGTGTTCTACAAAGCTGGTTTTCCAGAAGAGTGGCAAGAAAGCCACTGCTGAAACAAACCCATGTCAAAATCAGTTTGCAAAAAAAGCATGTGTGAGACACAGTAAATATGCAGAAAAGGTTATCTGGTCTCATGAGACCTAAATTTAACTGCATGGCCTTGCTTCAAAATGTTGTGTATGGCACAAAGACAAAATTGTTCACTGCCATATCCACAATGAATCATCATGCTGTTGAGGCAATGCGTTTCCCTGGCAGGAATTGGGAAATGGTCGGGATTGAAGACAAGATGGGTTGAGCCAAATCTAGGGCAGTTCCACAGGAAACCTGTTTCAGTCTGCAAGGGACTTGTGACTAGAGTGGAGAGTTATCTTTCAGCAGGAAAGATGACCCTAGGAATAGACAAAGTAACACAGGAATAGCTAAACAAGAACTTGTATGTCCTAGAATGGCCCATTCAAAGTCCAGAGCTCAGCTCTATTGAGAATCTGTAACAAATCTTGAAAGTTGCTGTTCACCAGCAGTAACCAACCTGAGAGAGTTGGAGAAATTTTGTCAGGAAGAATGGGAAAATGTTGCAGGATCTTGGTAGAGACTTACCTAAGACTCGGAGCTGTAGTTGCTGCCAAAGATGCTTCTACCAGATACTCAGTGTGATGAATGTTTATGCAACCAACAAGTGCAAGTTGTTTTTGTTTGCTAGACTTCTGTGCCACAATAAAAATATTTTGCCTTCATTGTTAATATCTTGTGTATATTAAGTGGTAATAGTCCCAATTAAATCAATTTAAATTCCAGGTTGTAACACAACAAAATGTGGAGAAATCAAAGAAGGGTGATAACTCCTGAAATGCACTGTATAAAAATACATGCATACACTTGCAAGACATGAATGTGGTGCCAAGATTTTAAGTGATAATGAGAAAAAATAATTATCTTTTGACACTTATCTCATTAGAAGCTAATTCCTCAGAATATTTTGCTTCAGGAGTGCTTTTTCTCTAACCACTCCAAGCTCTAATAGAAAAGTCAGTTACTGGGTTCAGACAATAGGACTACCAACCCTAAAAGATTGAGTATGGTTGGGTGTGCGTTATTATTGAAATGTAGACTTTTGTGTTTTCTGAATCTAGCCATGTTAACAAATCATGGTGAACAACCCACAGGTTACAACTCCCACCACCTTCTTGTTTGTAGTTAACAAGCCAGAACTTATTATTAGCACAGCTGGGCTCAGATAACCTACATCTCAACAAAAACCTATACTCAGTCATTTAATGTGGGTTTTTGTGCTGTCTGAAGCCAGTCAGTTTGGTATCGAGGTTAAGCTGTTGACCTGGGATTTGGAAGACTGGGGTTCTAGCATCAATCAGCTGTGAAGCTCCCTGGGTGACTGGGCTAGTTCCTGAGGTGGTTCTGATGGCGGCATGGAAAAAGCCAAGCAAGGAAGGTTGAATTGATACACATGGACTGCTTTCCCAATGGAAGATTCATGTGGAATGAATCTGTATGGACCACTTCATGTAACATGGCTTCCTTGTGGAGATCACAAGCTGCATCTTTAAATGTTTGAATTTAAAAGTTGCAGGAAGGTGTTAACTGGATTTTTAATAAATTTATAACCAGTGCCTTTTATCTTTCTTCCTAGGGTGGAAAACCTAAGTGCTTAACCATCATGCTACATAGGGAGAACAATACTCTGGGATTTAATATTGTTGGAGGACAACCTGGCCAGGTAATAAGCAATGCAAATGCAGTGCAAAGGTTGCTTCTACTTACATGTTTGTGTTTAGCAAATACATTACTAACTCCTCTTTAAGCATGAGAATTGTGCTCACTATTTGTGATGGCAACTGATAAAAATGATGAAAAGGCTTGAATGGATTCGAATGTTAGTGTCCAAGTGTGTTTGACAGCTCTGCATTTCACACCCTGCAATGAAACTAATGTCTATAGTGTTCCAAAAGCAGAGAGCTGAAGTGAGCAAGCATATCACACCATCAAGTCTGAAGCTCAGTGCAGGAAAATCATTCCCTTTGAAAGATAGAAACTAGTCATGGTCTTTTGTAAAATATGGCCTACTTCCAATATAAACTTAAATATCCTGAAATAGCCTTATAAAATAGTTGGCAAGTACTGTAAGTTTGATTCATGGCTTTTCTGCATGTTGTGTTTAAAACCCCAATGCAGTATACAAGCCAAAAAAGAAAAAAAAATGTATATTTCATGTAGATACGCATTGCAGGATTTCATAATACTTAAAGAAGGCTTTCTTTTCAAAATTGCATGTTCATGCTAGGACAATCACCTGGAACCTGCAAACGGAATCTATGTATCCAGAATCCTGAAAAATGGGCCTGCTGATACATCAGATGGTATGCACATTAATGACAAGATCATAGAGGTAAGAGGAGTAATTTACACTTGACAGCAGAACATGGAGTTGATTTTTTTTTTAAAGTCATTTAATGTCATTTTTTTCTCTAGAACTGGATTAATTTAAGAAATGTTTGTCATGTAATAAAACATCCTGGGTTAATGCATGCCAGCAGTGTGAACACTTTTTATAGTCACTTTTGTATAAATCATGCAGATAGTATGAGTGGATAAAGTTGAGGGGGAAATAGCTTTCATCATTATTTTTTCTCCCCAAGGATGGGAAAAAGCATAATCCAGTTGAGATGCTCAGAACCATCTGAGCTTGGAGGAGGCTGTGGTAACACAGGTTACCCATGTGTTCCTTCTGCCCTGTAACTCAGCTTAGATTTTGATCATTTTCATTGATCTTGTTGACCCCAGAATTTGACTCATGCTTTAATATTGTGATATTGTGTCTGTGATGTATAAACACAACACATTAGATGTGAAAGCATTTAGCATCAAAAGCCCTTTCTCCAAGAGGCAAGGACTAAGTCAGGAACATATGAGGGGCAGACACCCAGAAGCCCTGGCAGGTCCAAAGGCAAAGGCAAAGCCAAGGCCAGGGAGCATCAAGGTGATAGAAGGGCCAAGGGTGAAGGCAGAGTCAGGAACAAGTTTTTGTGTGCGAATACTGCTAGAAGCAAAGGGTCACAGAAAAGAGGAAATTAAACTGGGCTACATTGGGCCTTACATCAAATGCATGTTCTGAAAGCTGGTGTATACTTTCTATTCCTTAATTGTTATTTAAAAAGAAAAACTGGGCTTAGGATTATGCTTGCCCTCTCTCTGTCATTTCCAGCATAAACATATCCATAGTTCCCTAATTGTAAGGACATGAACAGAAAGCTTTCTAGCCTTAGCCATGGCTAATGCTGCTTGGGGTTCACTGATATCTTGGGTTTTAGTTCTGTGTGGCAGTTTACGTGAGAGTCTTTTACTTTGAACTATGTTGAAGAGCACCCATGGAATTGCCTCTTAATTGGAAAGCTTTTTTACTTTTGGAGAGTCCTAGCTCCAACTATTTATGCTGTGAGTAGGAATGTACAAAGGGAGAAAAATGTAGGAACTGGGTTCGCTTCTCCCAAAAGGTGACATTCCAAGGTGAATATCTCAGACTCTTGAATCTGACTTGGGAAAAGAGGCAGGATTGGAATGCTCAAATTGCCAAAACCCACAAGATGTGAGATAAGCCTAGTAGTTGGTGAGGAACAGACCGCCACTGGTTCAGGGGGAGACTTTGTGGAATGGGGGGGGGGATGGGTGAGACTTAATTTGTCCAGTAGTTCAGTGTCAGATAAAGCAAGTTGACCCATTGTAGACAGCTCTGTTTGGTGAGGAAGACAAGGGGGAATTCGGTTTAGAATCAACTTTTGGCTTGGGCAGAATCAATGCCCACAGTTAGAATATCGTGGATTCTTCTTGCAAATGGCCTTTAAATTATTCCCTCTGCATCACACAAGTAGACCTGGTTGGAGGCTTTAATGTAATAAAGGACTCATTAGAAGCTTCCCCTCTTGATCTCCTGGGGAGGGAAGAGGAGGGTGGTTGGAGGAAAGGGATACAGGTTTCTGGCAAGAAAGCTGTGCCACTGGTAATTTTAAAATTTCCAGGTTACTTTTGCTCTGCCGCTCAGCAATTTGTGGACTTGGAATTTTGTGAAAATTTACACTTGTGAAAATGTACAAATTGGCAAAAATATACAAATCCCCCATAACATATATTTTCATGCTTTACCCTGTGAGAGATTTGCACATTTTTCATCCCTCTCTCTCTGCATATGTTTGCATATTTTTTGGTGTCTAGATTTGCTCAAAAATATGCATGGAAAAAGGCCTGCAAGCTCTGAGGACTCCACT
Source organism: Varanus komodoensis (assembly GCF_004798865.1). Lineage (NCBI taxonomy): Eukaryota > Metazoa > Chordata > Lepidosauria > Squamata > Varanidae > Varanus > Varanus komodoensis. The sequence goes on along the minus strand of NW_025335408.1, from coordinate 5,563,682 downwards.
GAACCTGGGAAAGCCAATTTGATGCAGAATCTGCAGAGTCGGCACAGAGGAATCTGGACTTATTTGAGTCCATTGCAGATTTCTCTGACATGCCTGGCTGCAGGCCCCTGTGACTACAGTGTCACAGCCATGCGCTCCTGTGAAGGAAGGCCCAGGTAAACTGGTGTAAGATGGTTGGTTCAGACATTAGCATGAAAAGCCAGTGTTTTGTGTATTATTCCAGGGCTGGGTAACTTGTGGCTCTCCAGATCATATTGGATTCCAACTCCCACTAAACCCACCCAACATGGGAAGTAGGAATTATGATCCTGTCTGGAAGGGGTCACCAGCCCTCTGTTAGTGAATCAGTTTTGATTATTTACCCAGCTTTCAGCTGGTGGCCCTAATGTTCAGTGCTTTTTATAAATGTCACCTGAATTTCACCAGCCAGGTAGCAGGCAACTTCTACAAAGTGCTTTGGGTGCCCTTGGACTTAGAGCTGCCAGCTGTGAGCCAGAACAGGACCCTGCTGGTTATCAGCTGAAACTGAAGATCATACTTTGCAAAGCAAATGCTGCTGTATTTCTGGCAACGTCTTGGTATTTTCCCAACATGCAGTGAATGGAATGGAACCATCCTTGGTTCTTTTATGTAAGGCTGTTCTTTATTGTGGACTGAGACAGCTCTACAATTACAGTAGAGACAGGCTCTTGGCATGCATTGCGTGAAAGCAGTGTTTTATCCTTTAACCACTGAGTTGTCAATTACTGGTACTATCCAGAGGCTGCATGACCCAGAAACTTTGAACTGTTCTGCCTCTTTTCTTCAGCTAATTATATCTGAAGAAAAAGCTAGTCATTTTTTTCTGGACTCCAAGATGGGAAAAAGTGAATTCTATGGGCCACTATAATGAATAATATAGATCATTGCTTATGATTTTACACTCTCTTAATCAGTGAAGACAATTTAATTTTTACTGTTGTAAAAGCATGCAGTTGTGTAATTTAAAATTATTACCCTATTTACTAAAAGGAATTGAACTTAGCTAACAGAATACTCGGAATATTGTTATAGTTAGTTTTCTAGCTACTTAGAAGTAAATGAACAGAGTATAGAAATGGGCACGTATAAACATTTTCATTGTAAAAGATCTTATTCTTTATTTGGGAAAATATGAGAGATGTTTAGGATAGGAAGTTTTGGATGTTTAGGATAGAAAGATAAATGTGAGAAAGATGTGGTATTTTACAAGAGCAATTAAACCATAGAGGGCATAGAGTCCAGTGTTATTAATCATGGCCAAGCTGGTAGGTAGTGTGTGAACCTTGGCAAAATCGAAGGTTATCCCTGACTTGTCATGATAAACCATGATTTATTGTGATACCCAAATGCAGTCTTGATCTAATATTTCCTTCCAAATCTATTTCTGTATCTTACCTTTCAAATCAACATGATCCTAGGATCTAACACTGTCAGTCCTAAGCTGAAATAGTACACACACTTAACTACCATAAATGCCATTTTCTTGGTACCAGTCAAATTAAGCAGTAAATAATTGAACTGGGAGTGTCATTCATTCAGGATGCAGGGCTAAATATGCCAGACATATTTTAATCAATAAATGATTGCTCATTTGTCTGAAAACTGTTGCTCTTACTTTCACTCAGAGACATGGCATTATGATGTGAAGGGCATAATTAGACTGATTGGAACAGATGCTTAGAGAATGGTTATTGCTCTGGTATCCAAGAATGGTCATTGCTCAGAATACCAGCATTTGCAGATACCTCCAGTCCTTCAGTGGCTAAACCTCACAAGAGAATAAAAACTGGCAGCACTGAGCTGTTAGTGGGAAAGAGAGAACTGGAGACATCATGCTGGTAGCCAGTCTTACTGCCTCTGAGCCAAGGATTAGCAACTTGTGGCATTCTAGCATTTTATCTTGCAGTGTTCATTGGTTCTAGCCATAACAACCAATGAAGGTTAATGGGAGTTGTAGGCTAAACAGCTGCCTTAAATTTATGAATGGGAATAAGGGGAAAAAATCCAAGCTGTCCAAAAATTCAGCATCAAACACTGAACTGACTGTAGTAACAGGATATGGTTAATAGTAACAATTGTTGTACTCTGGAATAATATTTTTGTCCTTTTATTCCTTTTTCAGCTCACTTACAAACAATACCTGTAAACAAATGCATTTTGCTTGTTATTATTTCAAACTAAAACTGTATGCGGACATTCAAGAATTAAATCCTAAACAATATAAAGATATTACCCATAGAATACATCCTGTTATTTGATAAGCACAAGTGTTCCTGAAATGTCTGCCTTGCATATTCACAATTTGAAATTGAATGCAGCTGGCTCTGTAACAGTAGTTGCACTAAAGAAGATGATTGTAAAAGATATCAGTGCCTTAAACTAGAAGTAATTTCTTTTTCCCTAGGGCATGTTTTTCTCCATTTTTCATCCCAGTGAAAGGCACCCTGATACGTACCATGTCAGTCCTGCTGGGAGTGCAAGCTCTAGTTCTGTAGAAAAAATTAGGAAGTGGTGTTCTTCTTGGCAGTAACAAGCGAGGAGCTTTTTCACACTTTGTTCACTGTAGCTTTATGTGTGAAATTAATGAGTTTAATTCTTGTCATCTATTTGTTCTTTTTTTGGGGAGTGGTAATTTTAATTGCTTGGCACTTGCTTCATTTTGCCAACTCTAGGATGCTTTTTGGATACCATATTGCAAATCTGATATTTATAGATGTGTTCCACTGCTAATTTATCTACTCCCTACATGGTAAACAAAATATGAAATGGAAAACAACTTTATGTAACTATTTCTGGTCTAAAAACTGTTGGTTAAGTTTTTTAAACACATTTTTACCTTCTATAAATCTTATATGTGGCTTTTAAAAAATTTCAAAATGCTTTGTTTCCCTTCATGCAACAGTCTCTGAATTTAAAGCAAGCAAGCAAGAAAAATGGAACTTTTCTTAATAGCATAGGATGGTGTGATCATAAAGGAATCTTAGGATAGCCAGATATCCTCTTTGAAAGGGGATAGTTCTCTATTTGAACAGCTGCCCGAAGATCATCTTCTGTTTGAAAGTGTCCTATGTATGAAGGGCAGTCCTGTCCATTTCCAGTTTAAACCCAATGAACCATAAAGCAGTTAGCAGTTGAACTACTGTCACAAAGGCCTCTTGGTCTCATTTTTCCACAGTACAGGAAGCAGAAATTTACATTATAATCAGAAATCCTAAATTTGCTTCCATACATAAAACCGAGAACATGCAGCTGCTATGCACATCACTTTCCTGTTTTGTGCTCTTGTTTTGGTGCTGCTTCTCTTTGTTTCTGGGTTACCCTAGGAGTAACTAAGCTGTGAGTGCTATGAACTTGAAGTGTTCATTTCTCACATGGTGTACAGGAGCTACGCAGTATAAATACCCACAGAAGTTTATTCTGGACTGATCCTTTTGATGCAACGCTATGGCCAGTATGGCAAACCTGAAAGAGATGCTGAAGACCCCTGTCTCAGTGACATGATGACATTCACTCTGCCTTTTAAGATCCTCATTAATTACTGACTGGCCAATGTGGCTGATTATGTTTCTGATTTAGCCATGTATTGCACTATTTAGTTGGTACACAAACCGACACCTTCAATTGAGAAAGTAGAGGCAGCTATGGCAAATTTAACTTCATAATAATTTCCAGATATTGGAAGGGGTTATAGAATGAAAATACCTATCTTCCTGCTTCATTGTGCCTGTTTTTACCTCTTTCTGTCTATGCTTATTATATCTCCTCTTTTAATGATGTAGTTCTACAGTTTAATTTAGCATCCTGCATGCATTTGTTGCTTACTTGACAACTTAACCCTATTCCACATTCTTATACACTTATAAAGGCACATGACTTTCTCTTTCTTTTTATCATGCATTCATTTCTCCCAGCCCTTCCCGCCGCCCCTCCCCCCCCAGCCAATTATGTCCCATTCATATGCACTTACTTTGCACACCTTGTTGATAATAGACAATGCTGGTAATTAAAAGACACAGACACTGCACATGCAAATAGGGAAGTGGAGTCCCAAATAATGCAAGCCATAGATGATAGACAACGTCCCTGATGCTCTACATTTGCCACTCTGGTGCTGGGCAGCATGGAAGGTGAACTCAACATTGTTAAACGTAACCATGCTGATTGGTATTTGCCAAAGCCCAGAGAAATAACAGAAGTGCAGCTATTTTCATTCTTTTAAATTTCTTCACATGATAAGGGCCCCATGCTGGCAGTATGGATGATAATTTCAATTTGAGCTGCACCAAGCATCTCATGTAGAAGTGTATGCATTTAGAAAATATATTGTGGTTGTGTAGCCCTTGACCATGTACATGAGACTGAAAATTTTCCATTTTATTTGGAACAAAATGCAGTTCTATCTATGTTCATGCATGGGGAACTGTAGTTTGTTTTTAACAGAGTCATTTAAGCAGGATCCAGAATGAAGTGTTCTTTTTTTTTAAACTACGACAAGCCACAGTTTCCTGAGTTTGTATACAGTACAGAACTGTGGTGTTCTAAAGTGAAAACAGATGTGTTCATTTTCTTTATCTTATTCCCAGAGAAAGAGAGAGAGAGAAGAAATACGTTAAAGATTTTGCAAGTCACATTTATAATAATCTAAACTGGGGTGGGGAACATGTAGCCCTCCAAATGTTGGTAGACTGTCACTCCCATCAGTCTTAGCCAATATAATCGATTGTAAGGAATGATAGTAGTTGTAGTCAAATAACCTTGTGAAAATCACATGATCTCATCCCTGATCTAATCTATGCAAAGTGCATTACTTTTAATTCCTTGCCTATAGCTGGGTGTGTTCCTTTTACATTCAGGAGTAGTGGAGGAGTTCTCCAAACTGGGACCCAATCCCTCACAGTGTTTCTGATCTGGAGTGAACCCCACATGCCTGCAGCTCGCTGAAGAAAAAAACCTCATCTGAATTTTTGCCTAAGCATACTGCAAGTTGATTAGGATCACAGTGAGAGGTAAATTGTCAAACCAACCCTATCCCCATCCTGCAGCCCGAATCTGGACCAGACCTTAAATATTTGTAGTTTCTTCCTGTGCATTAAGCATAACATGTAGTTTGGCAGATGGAGATATATTTCTGTATCAGAGTCACTTATGAGGACGTTAAGAGTTATGGTATGTGCATTTTTTAATTATAGTTGCAATCGTTACATAGAAGGTAGGGAGAGCATTTTGGCATAATATTTTGAAACAATGTTTGGATTGATTTTACTTTGAACTGGGTTATTTTGTCTTTAATTTCTTAAGGTTTTTTTTCCTGTACTTTTTGTCATCTCTTTAATTTCTCTTTTCGCTAAGGACAAACTATTTACTATAGTAGGCATTCTTAATTATTTTTAAATACAAATATTTCTGTGGTATTTTTGAACAAGCTATCTATTCATTTAATTTTGAGGAATGTATGTAAAATTTTGATAGCTTTGTTTTGCTACATAGTTTTGTATGCAATATTGCTGAGAACTGTTTTCTCTCTGCAGTAGACTTTTATAGAAATCTCTGGTTAATGATTTATCTATCAAAATGACAGCACAAGCCCCGAATTTTTTCCCCCTCAATGTCGTAAGATCAGACATAAGCAAAGACCAGCAAAAAGAGTAGTGCCAGACAGCCCAAATTCTGTATCTAAGGGGTAATATTAAAAGCCATGAACCATCATTTCCTTCATCTGCCTGTAACAGAGAGCAGAACTGGGACAATTTGAGGCCTTTTTCAATCAACGGAACAGTGCCAGGCATTCCTCAGGATCTTCTGATTCTCATGTCACAATAATGATCTGGCAACACAGAAGGGAAAGTCATAGCTCAGTGCCTGTGTGCTCCAGGTTAATTTTAATTAGATTCCACAGATTTCTAGGGCAGTTTGACTGGCTGGAGATTTTTTTCTTTTAAATCCTTTGCCCTCAGCCTTTCATGATTTCAATATCTGATAGAGCTCATTTTTGATCAGAATGACATGATCTTATTGATATGGTTCTCATTGTTGTCATTTTTGATAAGGCCACAACTGAGAGACACTAACAAGTTTTGTGCTATTGAACAATTCTTCATTTGCCTTATAAACCAGAAGACATTTTGAGTGAAAAAATAAGGATTTTTTTTTCTCAGCAATGTCAGGATGTAAGAGGGGTGAGAGTAGAGACTGTTTGAAACAGTATGGGACTGTGTGAAATACTTTAGCTTTTGTATTTTATTTTAGTGAGTAAATTGTTAAAGGTATGGTTTCATTTTGGCAGTCTTATGCATTAAGTAGGGCTATAAGCAGGAAAAATGTAGGAGAATAATTGTTGTAATAAATGTAAGAGAGTAACAGTGCATGTTTTGTATTGTGTCCTAGATACAGATATTTTTATTACTTATGTACTTTAATCTAGTTCCTGGCACCTTTCCAGTGGTTAGATAATTATTTTTAGTAAGATACGTAGAGAACACGACCCCATTCATTACTTGACATCTCTTTTATAGCATATTTATCTAAGTTGAAGACACTTGCTAATTCTTGACAAATCAAATCTATTGGAAGCCTTGGAGAGTAGATCATTCTGGAAAGAAGCAGGGATGCATATTTATTGCACTGGAATCACTTTTTTTGTCACCTTTATCAGATGTGGATGTAATTAGGGGATGCTGGTAGTCAGTCTTGCTGTGGATTGGAGGGCAGGTCAAGGGAGATGGAACCAAGGGGTCACAAGAGGGTGGGCAGTCTTTGCGTCTGCAACAGTCAACAACTTCATGTTGCAGAAAATAAAGGCCCAAAACATGCAAGGGGGTGAAGAAATCACACAGTCACAAAGAAATATTCCTTTGGACCCATGTCTCCCTGTTCCAGCAACAACTTCTGTTTCATAGAGAATCAAGTGACTTTAAGAGGATGAGTGTGAAGGGACCATCCACACAGACATAATACAAAATATGACTATAATAATTAATATCTGATATTTATTTATTTGACTAATTAAACTGCACCCAACAATGCCAAACGGGACTCTCTGAATTGTGAATATTCTCAGAATCACACAGAAAAGCCGCATTTGAAGCAGAGCTTCATGTTCTGAAAGAATCCAGAAAGCCAAGCTTTCATATTTCCATAAGAATACATTTGCTAGTGTAAGCCCTCTTAGAAGCATCGCAGTACAAAATTACAGATTATGCATCTTTTGTAGGAAGCAGACTGGATTGCTGAGGAGAAAAGATGAACGTCCATTTGTATGTGCTGCTGATGATTGTGAGAATAGTCTTTGGGAAACCAGCAGGAACCCTTTGCAAAAGACACAGCCATCCCTTGCCCCACCTATCAAATACGTGCCCCCATACACACACCACAAACTATAATAAGAATGATCATGATAATTACAATGTTGATTATAACAACTAAAATAAGACTGAATATTTTCAGAGCCATACCAGAAAATCAGGCTTTGGAATGCATACAAGCAATCAAACCCCAGACCAAACATGCATATTCCAGATCATACACACATATTACAGACTACAGAGAGGAAGATAGAGAGAGATTAAAGAACAATGTAACAGTGGAGCTGTAACTGGGATGGTGGGAATGGCTGCTGAGGCCTTTCTTTTCTGACTTCCAAAAGGAAGGCAATCTTCTTTGGGCTAGTTGATGCAAGAAAAAGCCATGTGCTGATCTAGTTTGACAAACTGTATAAAAATAATGATATAAATATAGTTGGCAAATGGAGCAGGAATGTGTTTTCCAAATTTGTGAATCGCTTTGATGATACTGAGTCATAGGATTTTCAGATAAGTCTAAAAAATAAAAGGGATGCGTGTCTGAAGTAATCCTTGGGTTCTGTGTAACTCTGGCATTATAGAGTATAGCTCATTATTTAGAGTTTTGGTAAAGTAAGGGTCATTTAAGGAAGTGACTTCTTCCTAACTCCTTCAGGAAGAAACGGTATGTGTGAAATGTATTTGTATGTCTTATCTGGCTCAAAAGTTATTCAGATTTTTTAGGCCCTATGGTTTGCTGCCAATATATAAACAAAAGGCTCCAATAAACCTGAATTGTTCCACTTATGCTAAGGTGGTCATCTTTGCAGTACATACATTTGCAAAGAGGACTTGATACTGCTGAAGCTCCTAAATATGGGAAGCAAAGTTATTTCTTTTCAAAACCGAAGCCTGTATGAATTCAGGGTGATCCCATTGCTCACGCAGAGCTGATGTCCGCTGGCTTTTCATTGTTGCGGCTGGCCAAACTTTAGGGTCAGAATAAATGTGTGTCAGACCCCAGGCTTCACCTCTGGGAAGCCTTTCATCCTCTATTTCAGTCTTACAAACTGAAATAGAACTGATGAACATGGTTAGTGGAAAACTAGACCTAAGTGCAACAACATAGAGTGCACGTCAAGCCTTGGTTAAGTTCAGAGATAGACTGCTATTAGAAGTCATGTTCCAGTTCAGATAGACAGACAAGGGCAGGAAGCAGTAGGTGGGATCATAGACAGGCTAGAGGCTAGATTCTAGATAGGCCAAACCAGTAAGAAAGTCTGCATTTCTGCGTCAAAGGTACTGTTGGCTCAGATGGCTGGGCCAAGCCTGAAGTTATATATATTCAATCAGGTCCCTGCTGATTTCTTAGGTCACTTATCTGGGCTGAGTTGATGGCCTGTGATATCTTCTCTGGCCATTATAAAGGTGCTGCTTCTGCACAGGAAATATCAGCACAGTAACTAATTCATCTCACAAGTTGCTTCAAGTGATGCAGGTTTTAAACTGGACTTCTTTACCTAAAGGATTTAACCTACTGCTTTGCTAAAGGTTCTGTTTTCATCATGGGAAGAAAAGCATGTCCTCTGCATGGGTTTTTCTCCAGAAATTTGTATTCTTTGCCTTTTAAAATATTCATTTACCAGCCACAAGGTGATGCTGTGCTATAGTAGCACTTTTCAGAAGGCTTTTGTTCCAGTATGTTGTGGTTTAAAATTTAATTCCAGATTTTCTTGCTCTAAAAACGACAGCTAAAATGGCTAGAAAGCACATGATAGGCTCTGGAGGAGAATGGCATCGTGAAGAAGTCCTGAAAACTTCTATGAGTGAGGGATCACAAGAGCACAATAAATACCTTGTGTGGAGAAGCCCAGTGCTGGGAACCAACTGCCTAAATACCACTTTACAGTTCTGTGTGAGGACACTGTTTTGATATGGTTACAGATCTTATGGTTTTCTTCCTAGGGAAATGTGCCATGTAACTTCAAATGCTCAGGGATTATAGGGAGGAGGCCGGGAAGAAATGGCCCTTCTCAGAGGATTTTATGACTTCTGTAGGTTTTGCCTATTGTCTTTGATAGAGGTGACATGTTGCTGAGTTATTTTATCCCATTGAGTCGTTTCTGACTTATTATGAATGAATGCCCTCCAAAATGCCTTGTGCATCACAGCCCTGCTCAGCTTTTATAATCTCAGGAGGTGATACAACAGGGACCAAGTCTTGCAAATTGAATTATGTCTCCCTCTGTTCATTAGATTCATATAATAATAGAATCGGAAAAGTCCAAGAATGCCATCAGGTCCAACCCCCTGCTGTTGCAGGTCACCAATTTGCACCATCACGCTCTGATGACTAAGTTAACATTGCTAATCTATGGTTGCTATTTTAGGAGTTGTTCTTTGATACTGAAAGCTTACATCCTTTTTTATGTTAAATGTTTTAATTCGTAAATGGCCTTGAATCCCTTTTTTAAAAGATGGGGTTTAAATTTTCAAAACAAACAAATGTTCGACTGAGCAAGTTGCTTCGATGCAAGCAGGAGGGTGGCTTAGACATCCTAATTCCTTCAGCCTTGAAACAATTACTTCTGGCCTGGACTTGAACATTTCAGGGTTGCTCAGTCCTTGGCTATGTCCTTGCTTTGGTGGGCAGGTGTTCTGGAGCAGGAGGTGCGTTTCCATTGAATCATGCTCGGGGTTGGTCTGGCTTTGGATCAATAGGTTCACAACGGTCTGTTTTGAGTTTGCTGTCCACAAGTGGATTGCGTTCTTAAAGCAGCGTGCTGGCAGCCATGGACTTGAGTGGCTCACCTTCCTTCATCTCTGAGTCTTGGCTGTCATCTGGGCCGAGGCCAACCATCCTTCTCATATCACACCCTTTTCTAAGGAGTTCTGGGCATCATTCCCAGTTTCTAATCACAACTATTCCTTTGGATAGAACAGAGTCTCATATGGTACATTGCTCTGTTGTACCAGGCTGTTTCTGTTCAGTATGCACAAACTTGAATAGGATGTTTGCAGAGTAAGCAGCCTATGGGTTGCAGTTTTTCCAGTATGCTCTAATGGAGCAGGCACAGTGCCCCACTTGTTTTCTCACAGAGACTGAGTTGCAAAAATCCTCAGGTGATTTGGTAAAATTCCTTCTTTCCTACTTCTGCAACTGGCCTCATAGGCTGCCACCAAATCCAGCGGCATATTAGATGTTGGAGCTGGCCACTTTTAGTCCCATGTTGTTTTTTCCAGTCAGAAAGTGAGTGGCAGTGTGGTATGGCAGACAGGTACATGTTCTTTCTTGGCTTTAACAGGACAGTTAAGAATGTGGCAATAGTAGTTCTTGAGTTACAAACATCTGAGTTAGGAACAGCCCATACTAAGCTACCATGAAACCTATTAATTTTAAAAAATTACTGTGGAAAATTTTCATCACCATAGAGAGATAGGAAATGAAAGGGGAGAGGGAAGGCCTCCAATATACTTTCCTGCCATGCCCATCTGGAGAGGGAAATCTATCTAGCATTTCCTTGCTGCAAAGAGGAGGCACTGGTTAGTTTGGGTGCAGGTGGAGTGGTGGGTAGAGATATTTGTGGGTTTTCCACTTTCACAGAGGTCCTGTGCCCCCAACCCAGTGAATTTTGAATTTATTTACTTTTAAAAATACAGGTGCAGGGTATCAGTATAGTCATCTGTAGTTTATACTCCACAGAAATTTGGCCATAGACCTTGAACTGAAAGTCTTACAGGTTTGTTTGTTTTTTTTAAGCAGCAGGTGTGAAACAGGAAATGGCCTAGTCTGAAATGGTCATGAAAAAAAGATGTTGTTTGGTTGCTGTTTAATATGACAGATGAAAGGATGCCAATTATTATTAAAAAGTATCTGCTTTATTTTAGAATATCTTTTGTTAGTAGATGTAATTATAATCAAGCTGGAGCCCTGCCAACCATAGCTCTCAACTGTTTTTCATTATGACAAATATGACAAAAAGCTGCTTGCCTTCCAACTGTTGGGGTACATGAGAGATTGAAACAGATAAGGAGGTTGGACTTGAGAATCCTGTGAAGGAAAGGGTGGTTCTGAAGTAATGAATGCAAGTACAAGAGGGTAGGCACGTTGAAGAATTGTTGATTGCTGAATTGTTGACTTGTCAAATAATGAGGGCGTTTCAAGACTTACCCCAAAACAGAAGAATGTTCAGGCAATGATAAACTGAGTGA